>NW_016816948.1:1444206-1470828 GCF_001698545.2 Rhinopithecus bieti
TTTAATCTTTCTCCTCTACAGGTAAAGTGTTTTCTATTTCTGCTTTCTTTCAAAATTAAAAAAAAAATTTTTTTTTTTTTCCCGAAATTTGAATATAATACAACTAGGTGTGGGAGTTTTTGGCATTTATTCTACTTGGTGTTCTCTGAGCTTCCTGGATCTGTGGCTTGGTGTCTGACATTAATGTGAGGGAAATCCTCAGTCATTATTGGTTCAAATATTGTTTCTCTTCTTTCCTCTTTTTCTTCTTCTTCTGGTATTCTCATTAAATGTATGTTACGCTGTTTTAGTTGTCCCACTATTCTTGGAATTCTTTTTTTTTTTTTAAGACAGAGTCTCACTCTGTCACCCAGGCTGGAGTGCAGTGGCACGATCTAGGCTCACTGAAACCTCTGCCTCCTGGGTTCAAGTGATTCTCCTGCCTCAGCCTCCTGAGTAGCTGGGGTTACAGGTGTGTACCACCACACCTGGCTAATTTTTGTATTTTTAGTAGAGACGGGGTTTCACCATACTGGTCAGTCTGACCAGTCTCGAATTCCTGACCTCGTGACCCACCTGACTTGACTTCCCAAAGTGCTGGTATTACAGATATGAGCCACTGTGACCAGGCTATTCTTGGAATTCTGTACTGACTTTATTCAGTCTTTTTTCTCTTTGCTTTTCATTTTTAGAAGTTTCTATTGTTGTTTAGAGATCTTTTCTCAGCCATGTCCAGTCTACTAATGAGCCCCTCAGAGTTACTAATTTATTTTACAGTGTTTTTAATCTTTAGCATTTCTTTTTGTTATTTTCTTTTTTTGTCTAGCATTTCTCCTTGATTTTTAAAATCTCTCTGCATACATTATCTATCTGTTCTTGTGTGTTGTCTACTTAAATCCATTAAATCCCTTTTAATTAAAGCATATTAATTATAGTTGTTCTTTAATTCCTGGTCTGATAATTCCAACATTTCTGCCATATCTGACTCCAGTTCTGATGTTTGTTCATTATTTTCAAGCTATTGTTGCCTTTTTAATATGTCTTATGATTTTTTATTGATAGCTAATCTTTAGTGATGTAGTAATAAGGTGTTGGGGGAGAGGAAGTGTTCTATAGTCCTATGATTATGTTTCAATCTTTTGGTGAGTCTGTGCCTTTGGACTGTGAACTTCTGAGTGCTTCTCAGTTTTTTACCCCTTAGGTGGGACAGGATGGCTAGAAGGGGCTAGAGCTGGATATTTCCCTTCTCCCACATAGAAGGCCAGAGGGAGCTGGAGCTGGGTATCTCCCTTCTCCCAGGTCGGTTAGGCCCTGAGAATACCCCAGAAGGTTGGGCTCTAGTAAAATACTTTCTCCTGAGGGCAGGCTGTGTTAAGAAGAACAGAATGCTTTGGCATGTTTCGTATATGTTTTTTTCCCCTTCCCTCTGGAAGCACCAGGGGATTTTTCTTCCATATTTGCCATGAGAACCTAATAGAGCTCCAGGTGGTAGGACTCAGGAAAGTGTGGGGCTTCCCTGTGATTGGGTCCTCCTGGAGTTTTTAACTCTGAGGCTTGTCTACACCGAGACTCCAGCATTTTATCGATTACACTTCAGGTTTTCCTACCCCAGCACTGCTTCCCACAGAGGCTCTGTCTCAGGTAAGTTGTGATTCTCTATGTCTACCTTTCTGTCTCTCCAATTCTGGGGGTAGCAGTTTGCTGTGTGACCTCATTTCCTTGATTAATTTAAGAATTATTGATTTTTCAGCTTGTTCAGCTTTTTACTTCTTTGGACAGACTGGCAACTTCTAAGCATCTTACATAAGTGACCAGAAACTTCCAGTTTCTGACCTACTTTTATGGGGAAATCTAGAATTGTCTCTAGATAATGTTTAAGGGAAGAAGGTCATGTTTTATTTACTAAAAGTAAGTGAAAACATTTTCAGTCTTGTAGTCCTAAAACATGTTGCAAAGCTGCTAAATTTCGTGTATTTTTTTACATTCTGGTGAATGCGACGGCTAATAACACAGAGGCCTAACTCTTCCTTTTGATTGCAGACGTAATATGCTTATAGCGACTTATCACTGTGACAGGATAATTTTTTAAATGTATCTTTTTTCTTTCTAGCTGATGTACAGTTGGATTCATTTCATTAACATGCAAATTATATAGTATTTCAGTGCATTTTGCTAGTATGTACGTATTTTATGTAAAATTTTAATCATAATTTGACATACATGGGAAAAAGTATACAGATCACAAACATACAGCTGAATAAATTTTGCAGAGTAAACAAACCAATTTAACCAGCCCCACATCAAGAAAAAAACATTCTCAGAGACACAAAAGCCTTCCTGTGCTTTCTTGCCCCTTCCTGTGCTACTCTTTCCTTCCATTTACAAAAGTAACTACTATTTTGTCTCCAAATAGCTTTGGACTTGTTATTATAGAAGCATACAATATTTACTCTTTTGTCAGGCTTCTTTTTCTCAGTGTTACATTTATGAGATATATTTATGCTGTTAAAGATGGTTCTAGGGTTCATTCATTTTCATTGCTATGTAGAATTTCACTATGTAAATATGCCAAGGTTTATGTGTCCATTATACAAATGACATTTGGGTTGTTTCAAGTGTGGGGCTATCACAAATAGTGTTGCTATGGATATCCATTTACATACAATACATTTCAAAAATATATGTATGCACTTTCATCGGGAATATATCTAGGAATGAGAGGGCTAGGTCATAATGTAGGCCTTATACACTGTTTAGCTTTAGTAGATATGACAGTGGAGTCTTTTAGTCTCTCAAAATTCCCCCTGAAAACAAAGCAGACTAATTAGGATTGTAGGGGGAAAATTATGGATGATGTATTCAAAAAACTGGGGAAAAGAATCCCTACATATTCCAGAATAGAAGGGAGCATGCACAAAGCACCAAGATAAATAATTGTGTGGTAGGGCTGGTAGGGAAATAAAAAAGGTGTCTACCAATGTATTGTACAAGCCAGGGAAATAAAAAAAAAAACATCAACACATACCCCACAAAAGAGGGGACACTACGCTACCTGGGGGAAGCGTCTGACAACAACCAGCAAAAGTGAGGAAAGTACTCACAGGATTCAAATTGTAAGTAAATGCAAAAAACTGCACAGCCCTGGGAAGATTCCACCGTGCTGTGTCAGGTTACATCTTCCAGAATTTCAGGGATATTTGACAAATCTCCCTTCATGAGTTTTCAGGATACACTAAGAATAATCAAAATCAAATTGACTAGAACATAAATATTAGGCGCAAATAAAGAGAAAAGTTTCTGATAATGAGGAGGAGTGTTGCACTGGAAGCACATCCCAAAAGATACCACACAAGCAAAATAAAAATCTAAAGCTGAGAGCTCTATGGAGTTAAATTCAACACTTTCCAGATTGTAGGCTGTAGATCTGATTATGTCCTTAACCATATGTGCCATCATAGGACATTACATGTCGTCTTTCACCTCCAGTGAAAACAGTAATCAGTTTGTTATTTATTATTTACTCATGAAATTCATGAGTTTGTCGTAAAAATGTAATGTGGTAATGCTTGTCAAGTGTCTACCTACTCCCTGAATGTAGCAAGTACTATAATTAATGGCTATGATTACTGTTGTTACTTTATTGTACTTCCTAGTTGCATTTGATATTGTTATTTTCTACTTCTTAAAATACTTGCTTCTTGCTTCTTCTGGCTTCTATAATGCCATTTTCTAGTCCTTTTTTCCTCTTCTTTCTACATTTCTGTGATTCTCTTTATGACTTTCTCTTTTCGTGATTTAAAGTCAATATTCCTCAGGGTTCTGACTTCGACCTTTGTTTTTTCTGTATATGTGTAACAGTGGTTGACAACCTTGATTGATTACTACAGTCACTGGGGAGCTTTTCCAAATCCTGATTCCCAGGCTGCACCCCAGACCAGTAAATCAGATTCTCTGGGGAGAGGAACCAGACATCAGTGTATTTTAGAGTTTCCAGGTGATTCCTTTATGCAGCCAAAGTTTAGAACCACTGCCATACAATCTCTTTGGATGATCTCATCCACTCTGGTAGGTTTGATTACCATTTATAGCCATGGTTTTCAATCCTGGCTGCGTATCAGGATCACCTGGGGATAGTAGTTTTTTTTTTTTTTTAAAAATTGGTGCCTTTGCCTCTAACCTCAGAGCTGCTGATTTGTGTAGCCTGAGGCAGAGGATTGAGTGAATGTATCTGTTATAGTTGTGGAAACCAGATTATCAAGTACAAAAGAAATGCATTTGAAGAGCAAGTAGGCATTTCATGAGAACCTGAGGAATTCTCCAATAAATAAAATGAATTTGTTAGTGCATGAATTTTTGACATATAATTTGGCTGCTAAGAGCTCTAATTTGCTTTCTTTCTAACAATTGTCTATATGACTTTGAAAGTTTGACTGAATGGATATTGTACTTTAAAAAACATTTTTAAAAAATAATCATAGATACATAGAAAGTTGCAAAATTAATACACAGAGCCTCATGAACCCTTCAACCAGTTTCTTCCAGTGGTGACATCTTATATAGCTGTAGCACAATATCAAAACCAGGAAACTGACCTGGTTACAAAACATTCAATAGACAACAGACTTTGTTCAATTTTCACCAGTTTTTAAATGCACCCGTGCGTTTGTGTGTGTGTGGTGTGTGTTATTCTATGCAATTTTATTTCATGTATAGATTTATATAACTACTACCACAATCAAGATACAGAAGTGTTCAAGCAACACAAAGAAACTCTGTCACGCTATCCCTTTATTAGTCACACCTACCTCCACCCCTGACCCCTGACAACCACTAATCTTTTATCCATCTCTTTGTCATTTCAAGGATATTGTACAAATGGAATCATAAAGTATATAAACTTTGGGTTGGCCTTTTCTATTTAGCATAATGTCCTTGAGCTTCCCCTAAGTTGCTGCATGTAATACTATGTTTTTAAAATCAGAAAGTGCAAAAGAGATACAAATTGAGTTTAAACATTTGGAAAAAACTTCTTTTATCTAAAATACATTGACTTGGGTCATTTAAAAGTCTGTATTTGTTTAAACAACTGGGATTTATTCATTTCAGCTAATGATTTAAAAATGTATTTTAAAATTCAGGAGAGATTAATTTTTACCTTGTTGGAGAAATATTAATGAGAGTTTCAGGTATCATTTGAAATGAAACATAAACTCAGATTGTGCAGTTTTGAAATTATGCCCTGCAACTTGATACATACTTTCAATATAAAAATTCACAAAGTGAACTCAATTTACCACTGCTACAGACTACCGAGGGCCAATAAGTATTTTATTGACTGTTATATTTGGTGGAAATAAAACTCTGGTAACACTGATTTGGGATTTTATTTAATTTGAAGAAAGTTTTCTAGATTTTACTATTACAGAGGGTTTTTTTTTTTTTTTTTTCGTGTCTGCCATAGCCTCTTATTATTGTCACCTCTCTACAAAATGCTATTATGGTTCCCATATTCAAATGCATTTTCAATTTTATTCATATTTTAGAGCTACTGACAGCTATCAGTCTTGTGACAGGTAGTATTTATGGTAATATACTCACAAATTGTTTGAAAGAAGAGAAAAGTGAATGATTTATGTCTTGGGTTTAAGAGGTTAAATTTGATTTTATTGTAATAAGACACTTTGAGACAGACTTAGTTTTGCTGCTGTGAGCCTGCTGGAGTTATTATGCCATATTGAGCAAAAGCTTTTATCCATGTTTAGCCAAAAGACATATTCATTCTTGAAAAGAACAATTTCTATTGTCGTTCAAAGAATTGACTTCTTAGTAGGTTTTTGGGAGAGACTTTATCCCGTTAATACCTTGCTTATGTAATACAAACATAGGAGAGACTCCCAAAAATACATTTTAACTATAAGAACAATTCTTCCAGACTTCTTCTGCTTTTTGATTTAGAGATGACCTCTTTGGCTATGTTTTCCAAACACAGCCATATTTAAAGTAGTATACACTCCCTGTTAAGCCTTTTGATCCTGGTGTTTTCAGTTATCTTTCCATTCACAAATATTCCTTCATGTTGACATGTATAATTTATTAAACAAACAAAAACAACAACAAAAGAGGAAAAGTGTTTGAAAATTGTTTGTCTTGATATGCTTAATTTATTAAGTTTTTACACATTAATAAGAAACAGAGAAAAAACCACAATTGAAACTTGGGAAATATCACGAATGGGCAATTCATAAGAGGAGGACATACATGGCCAATAAATATCTGAGGAAATGTTCAACAATATCAGAAACACAGAAATTCAAAATTAAAACCCAACAATTTACGATTTTTTTCCTCTTAATTGTTGAGGATTTTATAAAAATGATAATTTCCTTGCTTGACTACAGATCAGTAAAACAGCTACTTTGTGCAGCACCTAGTGTAAATGTATTTGTGACAACATTTCTAAAGGCAATTTGGCAATAAGAGCCAAATACTTAAAAAATGTGCAAATATTTCACGTCATTATGTTTTATATCATTCATCATAATTTTTAAATTGAAACAAATTTAGTGATTAACAATAATAGAATGGCAAGTAAATCATGGAGCACCTAAATGATGAAATATTATGCATTAAGGGTGATTTTATGGCCAGACGCGGGGGCTCACTCCTGTAATCCCAGCACTTTGGGAGGCAGAGCTGGGTGGATCACCTGAGGGCATGAGTTCAAGACCAACCTGGCCAACATGGCAAAACCTATCTCTACTAAAAAAATACAAAAGTAGCTGGGCGTGGTGGCGTGAACCTGTAATTCCAGCTACTCGGGAGGCTGAGGTAGGAGAATTGCTTGAACCCAGGAGGCAGAGGTTGCAGTGAGGTGAGATCATGCCACTGCACTCCAGCCTGGGTGAGAGCATGAGACTCCATCTAAAAAAAAAATAAAGTGGTTTTTATAAATCTACACTAGCTACAGAAGAAGAGATCCACAATATATTATTAAAGGAAAAGCATTTACTTAATTTTTATGTATGATATCAATTTTGTCCTCCAAAATGTGTATATGGTGACAGGAAAAAAAGAACACAGAATTCTTAACTATCAATAGTAATCATCTCTGTGCTGAAGAATTATGGTTGATATTTATCTCTGTGTCTTACCATATTATGCAATATTTTATAATTTACACGATTTATTTAAGATGACAGAAAAGCAGAAATGATTTTGAAATGATAACATGCAATATTTTTAAATGGATCAATACAGAGGATTAAATAATAGCAAGTATTGTGACATATCAAAAGGTCTGGGTCAAACTATTCCCACCTCTCTTACCATTTTATATTTGTTAACAACCAGAGACCATATTTGTCATGCTCTTCCTCAAATAGACTGTCTTTTGAAACTTCATCTACCAAATAAAAGTAAGTAAAAGTTAATGAATGTGTTTTCTCAATTTTGTTCAAAAAATTATACTCGCCAATTATAGGTGAAGAAATAGTTGTTACCAAGTGTGACGAATGATTATATGTGGCATCTTGACTGGGCCATAAGGTGCCCAGATATACAGTCTAACATTATTCTGGGTGTATCTATGGGGGTGCTTCTGGATGAGATTAATAATTGAATCAGTAGACCTAATCAGGCAGATTTGCCCCTCTCTCCCAGTGTGGGTGGGCCTCATTCTATCAGTTGAAGGTTGGAAAAGAATACAAGACTGAGTAAGGAAAAGTTCTTTCTCTCTGACAGTTTTCCAGCTGGGACATAGTTTTTCTTCTATCTTTGGACTTGGATTCAAACTTATACCATCAGCTCTCCTGCTTCTCAGACCTTCAGACTCAGATGGAACTATACTATAGGTTCTCCTGGGTCTGGACTTCTCAGCCTTCATAATCACGTACGCCAATTCCTTGTAATAATCTCTCTCTCTCTGTGTATATATGTATATATATACACACACACATATACACACACATATACATACACACATATACGTGCGTGTATGTGTATATAACTATATATAGTGTGTGTATGTGTATACATATATACATAGAAACATATATATACACACATGTATATATATATAAACATGTACAAACACCTATGTGTATATGTATACACATAGATACTACACGTATATATGTATAGCATGTATACACATACACACACATATACGTGTGTGTGTGTGGTTCTTTTACTCTAGAGAAATGTACACCAGCCGGGTGTGGTGGCTCATGCCTGTAATCCCAGCATTTTGGGAGGCTGAGGCAGGATTGCTTGAGCCCAGGAGTTTGAGACCAACCTAGCAACATAACAAGTCCCAGTTTCTACAAAAAATAGAAGAAATTAGCCAGGCATAGTGGCACATGCCTGTGGGCCCAGCTACTTGGGAGGCTGACATGGGAGGATCTCTTGAGCCTGGGAGGTCAAGCCTGCAGTGAGCCATTATCATGTCACTGCACTCCAGCCTGGGCGACAGAGCAAGACCGTATCTTAAAAGAGAGAAAGAGAGAAAAGGAATATACACTGGGCTGAGTTGACAAAAATGGACAAAAAAACAGATAGATAGTATTGCAGCACCCAGCAGCCTTGTTTTGTTATAACATGCTCAAGTCCTTTGCAGGGTTAAAAGAGTGAAATCATCAGGGGCAAGGACTACTGTGGCCTGTGATAAACATGTTTGCCTGGAGAGACGAAATTTTTTAAAATCTAAGTTTTATTGACTATCTCCTAATATTTTTTTTTGCTTTCTAGATAACTTTTTAAACTTCATTTTCTATGAAATGTTTACATTTTATTTATCCTTTTTTAAAGAACTATTGCTTGTTCTCCATCTTTTTAAAAAAAATTTCTCTATTTCATAGATGTCGTATATATAACCTCTTGACTCTCTGAGAAAATTAATTTGTTTTGTTTGTGTTCTGTTTTAGCGGTTTCCTCAAATGTGTGATGAACTTAGCTGACCATTTTTTTTAAAAGAACTTCTAACATTTTTCATTAAGGAGTAAGTAGTGTATATTCATTAATGTGCAATGATCTTAAATGAACAATTTGATAAATTTTTACATATGTATAAACTTATATAACAATATCCAATCAAAATATAGAATATTTCCACCACCCCAGATAATAACCTCCAGAGGTAATCACTATCCTAACTAATAATACCATAGATATTTTGGGCTCTACTTAAACTTCACATAAACAAAACATAAAATATACATGTTTTATAACTAGTTTTACCAAAATGTCACCTGTGCGATTTATCCATATTGTTACATGTAGTAATAGTTAATTCTTTTTTAAAAATTGTAATTATGATTACAATTACTATTATTATTATAATTGCTATTAATTTAATAACTATTGTATAATTATTCAACTGTGTATACATATTATACTTTATCCATTTTCCCATTGATATTTTGATAATTTTCAATCTGAGGCTATTATGAAAAAAATACTATGAACATTCTTTTACCATGTTTTGGTAGACATATGTACTAGATTCTCTTGAGTAAATACCTATGACTAGAATTCCTGAGTTGTGTGGTAGGTATGTGTTAGATTCGGTAGACACTGATGAATAGTTTTCCAAAGTAGTTGCATCAGTTTATGCTCACACCAGTTAACGATGTGTAAGAGTTCAAATTATTCCAGATCTTCCCCAACATTTGATGTTGTCAGTTTTTTCAGTTTAAGCGATTATGGTGGTTTTATGGTGACATCCCATTGTCATTTTAGTTGTATCCCTGATGACTAATGTTAAGTGCATTTTCCTATGTTTTGGACATTTCCGTATACTCTTTTGTGATATTTGTTTTCAAGTCTCTCACTCATTTTTACAAATTAGGTTGTCTTTTACTTATTCGAAGGAGTCCTTTATATGATCTCATTAGCGTTTTGTCAGATATCAGATATTTACTACAAATATATCCATCCTATTTGTGCTTTTAGTTTTTATTGTGTTAATAATATCTTGTGATGAACCAAGTTCCTTAATTTTAATGTAGTTCAACATATCCATTTACTTTTTTTTGGGTTAGTGCTTTTCATGCCCTTTAGGAATTTTTTTCTACTATAGGATCATGGATATATTCTCCTATAAATTCTTCTGAACACTTAATTTTTTTTAATTTATTTTTTATTTTTCATTTTTTATTTTTTTATTATACTTTAAGTTCTAGGGTACATGTGCAGTAACGTGCAGGTTCTTACCATATGTATTTTGTTGCCATGTTGGTGTGCTGCACCATCAAACTCGTCAGCACCCATCAATTCATCATTATATCAGGGTATAACTCCCCAATGCAATTCCCTCCCCCCTCCCCCTCCCCATGATAGGCCCCATGCGTGATGTTTCCCCTTCCCGGAGCCAAGTGGATCTCATTGTTCAGTTCCCCACCTAGAGTGAGAAAATGCGGTGTTGGTTTCTCTTTTGTGATGTTTGCTAAGAATGATGGTTTCCAGCTGCATCCATGTCCCTACCAAAGGACGCAAAACTATCTTTTTGTTATGGCTGCATAGTATTCCATGGGTTATGTGCCACATTTTTTTATCCAGTCTGTTCACAGATGGAATTTGGTTGATTCCAAAGTCTTGCTATTAATGGAATAGTGCCGCTAATAAACATACGTAGTGCATGGTCTTTATAGGCAGCATGACTCATTAAAATCCTTTGGGTATATACCCAGTAGTGGGATGGCTGGGTATATGGTTACATCTAGTTCTAGATCTGAGGAATTGCCATACTGTTTTCCATAATGGTTGAACTAGTTTACATCCCACAACAGTGTAAAAGTGTTCCTATTTCGCCACAGCTCTCCACACTGTGTTTCCTGATTTTTTATATGATTGCCTCTAACTGGTTGGATGGTATCTCATGTGGTTTTGATTTGCATTCTTTGATGGCGAGATGATGGATGCATTTTTTCATTGTCTGTTGGCGTATGAAGTCTTCTTTGAGGAAATGTCTGTCATATCCTTGCCACTTTTTGATGGGGTTGTTGTTTTTTTCTTGTATTTTGTTTGATTCTGTGTAGATTCTGGATATAGCCCTTGCTCAATGAGTAGATTGCAAAATGTTCTCCCATTCTTAGGGCCTGTCACTCTGATGGTAGTTCTTTTGCGTGCAGAAGCTCTTAGTTTAATGGAGACCATTTGTCAATTTGGCTTTTGCTGCTGTGCTTTTGTTTTTAGCATGAAGTCCTTGCCCATGCTATGTCCTGAATGGTACTACCTAGATTTTCTTCTAGGGTTTTTATGGTTATTAGGTCTAACATTAAGTCTCTAATCCATCTTGAATTAATCTTATATAAGGAGTAAGGAAAGATCCAGTTTCAGCTTTATTATGGCTACCAATTTCCCAGCCCATTTATTAAATAGGAATCCTTCCATTTCTTGTTCTCTCAGGTTTGTCAAAGATCAGATGCTGTATGTAGATTGTGGTATTATGTCTGAGGACTTCTGTTCTTCCATTGTCTATAGCTCTGTTTTGGACGTCCATGCTGTTTTGGTTACTGTAGCCTTGTAGTATAGTTTGAGTCAGGTAGGCGTGACTTCCTCCGCTTTGCCTTTTGACTTAGGATTGTCTTGGCAATGCGGGCTCTTTTTGGTTCCTATGAACTTTAAAGCGTTTTTCAATTCTGTGAGAACTCATGGTGCTTGATGGGAGGCATTGAATCCTATAAAAACTTGGCAGTTTTATAATTAGGTGTATATCCATTTTAACTGATTTGTGTATATCTTATGAGATAGAGGTAAAGGTTTACTTTTTTCACATACATATTCAAATGATGTTTTCCTCAGTCTCCATTGGTCTTCTGCACACACTATCTAGCATTCAATCAAAGATAATAAGACACAAAAAAGCAAGGGAAAAGCAACCTATTATCAAGAGATAAAGTGGTCCACAGAAATAGACATCAAGAGTGATGCTGTAAAATCTAACTGGAAGTTCTCTGTACATGGATAGGATGTGTAGACAGTTAGGCACCACTTTGTGGGCTTCAGTTATTTGCTGGCTTTATAACCCACGATGTCAGTTAGTGTAAGTATTGTTTTAAGGAGATTCAGTTTTTGCCATAAAGAACCTTCCAATCATCTGCCTCACTTGAAGGGGTAAAGGGGAGCTAGTAGCCTGTGTTTTCTTCCTGGTCTTTCACCTAATCACTCTGTTTTAGTCCTGTCAATCACTCCTTCTACCTTCTAGTGAAAGTGCCCCCAATTACTGAGCCTTTTCAAGTTTTGGAGGGGCCATTTAGCTTGTTTGTCATTAATATTCCCCTTCGTATAGACTGAGAGTTAGATCCTCCAGATTTATTTACCAGTTCTACCACTCAACAGCTTTCTTGTGAACTCACTCTGCTTCAGCTTCATCACCTGTTAAATGGAGATAATGTTACTTACCTCACAGTATTATTGTAAGATTAACTAAAATAAATTATGTGAAGCTTTTGTAATAATGCTTAGCACATAATGAATGTTCCAAAATTGTTAGGTAGTATCAGCTCTTTCATTCAGCTTATTTATTTACCATTCCATTTGCTTTTATCTTCCAAAAAATGTATAAGTGTGTATCTTTAGCATCTCCTCTCACATTTCTTTTGTTCTTTTAAATTCCTTTCCTATAATTTTGAGAAGATTTATAAAGAAATTTAATGTCAAAACATGTTCAATATACATATTTAATGAAAATTTATACAACTGACAAATTCAAAAGTTTAAATTGCTGCAAAGACTCTTTTTATAATTATTCCAGACCATGACTGTAAAATCACTGAGCTACATGATCTCTAAGGTTTGTTCCAGATTAAATTTTATGAATGAATGACATAAAAAATCATGCCCATGAAATCATTTGTTTACATTTTTCTCTGTTTTCCAGAGTACTCACATTCCTACCTGATTGGATATTGGCTGGTTGATTGACAGGTGTGAAAAATACTTTGGGGCAGCTCTTTGGAAAAGACATGGAAAGCTATATAAATTCTTTGATCAAATTTAAATACCCTTAAGCAACCTCCATTAACCTTGAATACCTCAAGCTGTTCCCACAGGCTCTCAAACGTACTCAAAGCTCAAACTATATTTAGTGTAAGAACAAGTCCATCCATAAAATTATATATACATGCGAGTCAGTGTTGTTTTAATGGATTTTAAAAGTTTGACTAAAATATTTTTATGAATACAATTATGGTATTAGTACCTATTTTATATCTATATTATTTATGCTAAATATGGTAAATAGATTATAGTTAATATACTATATTAAAAGATCATATTATTTTATTCATGTTAAAAAATATTCACAGGCAAAATAACATTTAGGTTTTCTCTGTTGCTTCTATCAGTTTTAAGGCAGGTTACTGATGTTTTGTGATTTTAAAAAATGAATGAATGATCTAAAAGTTAGGGGCCTTTATTAATTTTTCTCATAAAAATTTTTCTTAAAAAAGTCACATTGTGGCTGCATAACATTTTCTAATTGTGTGTGTATGCATGCGAGTACATGTGTGAATGTATGTATGTTTGTTGTATGCATATGCATATATTCATATGTGTGTGTGTATGTGTGTGTGAAAGAGAGTGAGAGACATGAACCTAGCCATAATGACCCAGCCTCAGCTGGGTTTAGTCATTTTATGTAGATCATATGCAGTTAAAATTAAATTCAAATGGTTTTAAGGTGAGTTGGGGAAATACAAAACATAAATAAGGCAAAGAAAAATAGGAGTGGGGATCTCCTAGCAATTAGCTATTTCAGACTCTGAAATGATATCCCAAGAGAAGTCAAGGAGGCTCGATCACTTGAATCATTCGAAATTGGACTGGACTAAGCCTGGAAGAATATTCCATTGGGAGTAATCATGCTTTGACAGAGAAAGACTGAAAGATCTTTTCCAATTCTAATTGCCATGATCCTGTGTAATTTAATTTGAAATGGCCTCACTATTCTAACTCACAAAGATTGTATTTTACTAACTCTTTCTTTTCATAATCCTGCTTCTGATATCACTACTCCTTTAAAAGGAAAAGAAACCCTCGAGCTTGGTTTCCAAGTATTCATTGAATTACATCCCTTATTTCCTTTTTTTTTTTTTTTTTTTTTTCTCCAGACGGACTGTTGTGCAGACTCAGGCAGCGCACTCTGGGCTGGGCAGCAGACAGTGATTATCATCACCCCCTGCTTTCATCCATTACGGCGGGTGTTAGCAGGTAAGGGTGAGGGCTGACAAAGAGGTTTTCAAAACTGGTCAGCATAACTGCTTCCAGGAGGCCAGTTCAGGATAATCTATTGAAATATGGATCGGAAATATGGCCAGCCTGGGCTGAATACCTCTATCTGTTGCATTTAAGCCAAAGCAACAGAATGCTTTCATGGGGGAAAAATAACAAAAGCCATAATTACATGTGGAGAGTTGTCTGTTCATATCATTTGGTGTTAATTTTGTGAAATGGTTGCCATTCTGTCTGGGTTCAGCGTCTGTCTCAGCCACTTTATTTGTTTTGAGATGCTTCAGGGGTAAGGTCCCTGGAGACTTGAGTCCTGGAGGCCTTCTGGTTTCCAGGAGCCAATTTGTGACAAGATCAAAGGGGTCTAAAGTCCCAAGAGCCTGAATTACACTGTGGAATTTACTGGTATATCTCATTTTACAGAGCACTTCCGTGTTTGAAAGGTATTAGGGAGCAAATTTTAGTGAATCGAATTTTATTAACCCACTAACATATATACTTCCCATTGGTAATGGTCCCTGGACTCCAGCTTTCATTTTTCCTCATCTATCTAGTAATTAATGATCAAAATTGAAGTGGAGCCTTGCAGTGAATTTCTTTATAAGTCAAGAATGCTTTGTAACATCAGTGTTTTATAGTGTTTTCTTTCATATATAACTTTTATGCAACAATTTGAGGAAATGAAGAACTAAAACAAAAAAAATTCTGAAAATTTGAGGTAAAATTTTCAAACATTTCCAAAACAGTAATAATGATACCTTAAAATTCAAACAATTATACAGATAATATTTAAATTCCTGGAGTGAAAAAAGCATGCTACTAATGCTAATTTTTTATCTTGAAATATTTCAAACATATAGAAAAACATCAACAATAATATAACAAATGTGTATTATGTACCATTCAGAATTTTAATATGTGAACAGATTTTCTTTATTAATTAAAAAAATTAAACCTGTACTTAGAGTTGAAGAATGTTTAATCTCTTCCCTGATATTATTTTTCCTTCTCTCTCTCTAAAATAACTTCTATCCTGAAGTAGGAGTATATTCTGACCATTTATTGTCTATATTTTTACTATATTTATATGAATCCCTAATTGGTAAATAGCATTTTTTTGTGAGAATTTTATTTTCTACATCTTATTTTCATTCAATATTTTATTTTTAAGATCTATCCATATCAATACATGTGGATTAAGATTTTTAAAATTTAACAGATATGGAATATTCCATTATTATTGACTTATCCTACTCCATTATTGTTTACTTATCCATTATTTTAATGATATGCATTTAGGTTGCATCCAATTTTTCAGAGCTGTACTGTGCAGCATGTCTCTTTATGCATAAATGTTCAAACTTCTTTAATGTCTCTAAGAAGAAATAGAGTTTCTGGATCTAGAATATATGCATCGTCACCTTCACTGTATACTACCAAATGCTCTCTAAATTTATTGCTGTCACCAACAATGATGTAATCAAATTGATCAATCTTTTCCTTTAAGATTTATGCTTTCTGGGTTTGGTTTAAGAAATTCTTCCATCCCCAAATTATAAAAATATATTTGTTGTGTGTTCACGTTTGCATCTTTAATTCATTTGGGATTTATTTTGGAGTATGACATGAGTTAGGGTTCTAATTACATTATTTTCCATATGGATAGCAAAGCTACTTTCAACACCCACTGGCTTTTAAGGTCATGTCTGCATTCACTGAGGTCTGATGTAAGAGCAGGTTCTGTGAATCCATTCATGGATGTGTTGACCCTCTCCTAACACCACATTATTTTAGTTGATAAAGTAGTACACGACTTCATGATATCTAATGGAGCAAATCCATCCTTTTTATTTCACTTCTTCAAATTCGTCTTGGCTATCTTTGGACCTTTATGTTCTTATATGAATTTTATCAGTTTTTTAAAAAAATCTTCAATACAATAAATTGGTAAGAAAAATGTATAACATCTATCCTAGTTATATCAAACTACTAAATGTAATTTATTGGTCAGTCATCAATATTAAAGATACCCTGCCATGCCCTGACAATTAACGTCTTTGAAAAATAAGCTTATCATGTTCCCTTTCCTCTACAAATAATTACTCTCTGTTTCAGCTATTTTCATGTCATTGCCATTCTCTCAATTCATGGGCCTCTAATATCCCTTCTGCACCAAGTTTAGAGATCCAGTCCTTTCTGCTGTGCCACCATGAGATTACTTTATAAATGTAACTTCTTTTCAATCCTCTTCTATTTTTCACTTCAATCAATTCTACACAGAACTTGTAGAGCAATTGCTTTACAGTTTTGATCATGCCACTTTTCTGCCCAAGCATGTAGATTCATATTTGCCATAGGGCTTGAGTGACTCTCAGAGACCATACATCCTATCTCATGGATGAATGACTTGAGTCCCAGAGAGGACTTGCCTTGCCCAGAGTCACACAGCTAGCCAGGAGAAGAATTAGGATGCAGAAAGTAAAGCCTAGTTTAGATTTCAGGTCTTCTGATTCTTGAACCAATTCTCTTTTCACCTTTCACACTGCTTTACCAAACCTTCGGACAGCGTTCCCTACATGAGAACACTGGAACAACTGTACTTCATATAAATTCCTCAAATGAAATTCCGTTTCTTAGTCTTACCTCAAAATGTGACTTGTTCCTTCCTACTACCTTGGAAATACAAGCTTCCACCTTGAAAGCCAGCCTCCTTACTTTCCACTGAGCTATGTCTCAACTTCTTGGAAATGTGCACCTTTTTCAGGATGTACCTACTGCTGTTACTGCCACTACTACTCTTAACAACTGCAATACAACCCTCACTTACTGTACTTTACCTGGCTCTTGAGAGACATGACCTCAACTTTCCTTAGTCTACAGATGTGGGATTTGAGACCCAAAGAAGTGAAGTTACCTGCCCAAGTTTACACAGCTTGGTGTAGAACCTGAGTTTCTGTGAACTCCAGAGCTCATGAGTTCACTACTTCATTCTGTGCCTCCTAACTCTGTAAGTATTTGGCACTCTTTGAGTCTAGATTACTCTTGAATTCAGTTGCACTTACTATTAGCTGCTTTGGGTATATGCTGAACCTTTGTTATAAATGTAGGCTCTAGCCTTGGAGCTGGACAGTATATCCTCTGAATACAGGATCATTGAAAACTTTTTTAAGATTGTCTAGCTCCCCTCAGGGCATCTACTATGAAGCCCTGCTATGAGCCCTCCTCTGACTGATGAGGGTTTAATTATCCTAGAGATTCCTCTGTGACAACCAGCCAAGAAGCTTCTATGTTGAAAAATCTCCCATTGTGTCAGAGACTAAAACTGAGACTTTTGATATATAAAACTATATCAGGTACATATACTAAAATACCTCATGTACAAGCTATATACTTCTACCATTTATCATCACTATGACATCATATGTAAAGATATACTGCTAACATAGTAGTATTCTGACACAATATAAAATAATATGTACAATACTATATTCTCTTCACCCCATCCTGTATATATGCTAGCATCATATACAAATCACTAACTCGCTCACAAGCTCACTACCGCTGCACTTTACCACATTTATATACGCTATCAGTACCTACCAACATAACAGAATGCCACTGAGAAAACACGCTTACTGTATTTCAGCCTAATAACTTGTTTGCTGTTGCATAAATACCAAGAAAAAGCTCTCTCTCTCTCATCATAAATTACTGTTTCTTTAGCTAGTATTATATACCATTAATTAGAAACCTAAATTCTACCTATCATGCAAAATGTATTACAAAAATTATAGGAAATAGTTCTTCAAAAGTAATTTTGTAAGAGTGAAACATAAAAGCGTATAAAATTGCTGAAATGAAGAAAACACAAAATGTAATGCAGTGTGAGGTCCACTATTTGCAGTACTCCAATTCTATTTTCCAGGAGCTTGGATGAGAATGCTCATTGGCCAGGCTTGGACAAGGAAAGAAGTTTGGTTCTCATTCCACTTCATCTTGGGCAATTATCTTGCAGCAAGGAAGGGCAATGAGCAATGAGGCTCAGTTCCCAAAAGCCTGATATAAAACACAATTTTAATGCTGCTGGGTTTTTTAAAAATACAATTTACAAAACAGATTTTTAAAATAATAGACTATTTTTTAACAATTAATTGATTTTTTAAAAGTTAATAGACTTTCATTTTTAGAGCAGTTTTAGGTCTATAGAAAATGTAAGTGGAAAGTATGGAAAATTCCGCCCACACCCTCTTCTACCTCACCTTACAGTTTCCCCTATTTTTAACATCTTGCATTAGTGCAGTACATTTATTATAATTGATAAACCAATATTGATACATTATTAATTAAAGTCTGCAGTTTACATTAGAGTTGACTTTTGTACATTCGATGGGTTTTGAGAAATGTATAATGAAAGGTATCCACCATTACAGTATCACCAAAACAGATGGTAAGCTAACAAAATTTCACAAAAAGAAGACTAAAAGATGCCATGTTGAAACATTTAACTGTGCTGAAACAAGTTAAATCAACTAAAACGCAACCCAAAACTTAGTGAACTTATTCTTTATAGTTCCTTCCAGACAGAAAAGCAATATAGTAAAAATTAAGTAGTCTTTTCTTTGAAAATTGTAGTTATTTTGATAAACAGTGCTGTCAAAACAGAAAACACGAACACCACGTACTCTAGTTCATTCTCTTTCGTGCGCTGCTCTCATGGTTTGGTGTGAATACTTCATAGTTAAAGTATGTCTTCCCTTGAGGATCACACAGCCATTTAATTTCTGTTCTGGCATTTGACCTATTGTGTTTATGAGGTTCTATTGAGAAATGGAATTGATGATTTCTTCCATAACCACAAAGAAAAAATTGAGAGTTACTGATTTCAAACCACTATTATAACCTTTCAAGTTTTTCTGGAAAAATGTTTTCTTTCCAAAATGAAAAGAAAAGGAACTCCTTATTAAATGTCTAACTTTTCTGTATCATCACATCCTTCAATATGTTAAATTCACCTCAGACTTGGCTGGAGGACAGCTGGAGTTCCTCATCTGTAGTTTGGAATCTACCAGGAGATGTCACTTGCTGGCCTAATCTTTGTTGGTTCCTGCTTGTTCAGGCATTATTTTCAAGGAGAAGAGTGGATTTTCCATCTGGGGCCCACCCCTCCTGTCCTCCACAATAACTTTCTTGTCAGTATACATTCACTGTTCATGCCTCAAAGACCGTCCTTCTCAACACCTAGATGCCCCTGAGGACTCAGAGGAAACTAGTGCTTATGCTTTCTCCAGTCTCTCTCCTCTTGTGTGAACTGTGTGACCTGCCACTTTAAGACTCTTTTGGAGAATCATAATCCAAGTTGCAAAGTCCAACAATTCCTCTGGAGAAATGGTTCTCAACTGGGGACAAATTTGGGCCCCAGGAGACATATGGCAATGTCTGACAATTTTTTTTGATTGTTACAAACAGGCTGCGGAGAGAGTCCTGCTAGCATCTAGTTGGTAGAGGCCAGGGATGCTGCTGAGCAGCCTGCAGGATGCTCCCCATCCCATCAAAAGATTCTCTGACCCAAAATGTCAATGGTACTGAGGTTGAAAAGCCCTGCTCTGGAGTTTTAATCAGTTGGCCATTTTTGCCATCCCATGTTGAAATATTTTTATTTAAAGCATTACATCTGGATTCTTTTTTCAAGATAATGTCCAGTGTACAGTGGAAAATGATGTGTTTTCCTATCACTTTGCTCAAGAATAAAGCTGTAATATTTGCAAAATAGATAACCTTAGTTGTCACTCAAAATGTAAACTGTCATAAGGGATAAGAGATTAACTGATTTTACTGTCAACCTTTACAGTGTCATTATTTTTCCCTGTAACTATCAGCTTGATATCCTTGCTGACGAAGATGTTTTAAAATGGAAGACAATTAGAGGCTTTATGTTTATGAAAAATGAAGTGTTCAGGCACAAAAGAATACACAGTGGACCTTTTATGGGATGTTTAAAATATCCTTTCATTAAAAGATTTTCTTAAGTGGCTGTTTGTCACTTAATAGGAATCCCCGTTGTTGCTACTGTTGTTTTCATGCATAAATACCAGCATCTGTAGTTTTCCAGGATGTTCTTTAGAATTTCACACCACTTGACCTCATGTTGGGTTGCCTCAGATGATTTTTCAGTCTTAAAGTCACATCACATAAAAGCATATCTTTCAATACACTACAAAAACCATTGGAAACTGGCAGCCAGAGAACAAGATTCTACTCACTAATTAGTTTTGTTTAGTTAGGATGGAATTCACATCTTTTAAATGAGTTGCCAATATTCTTAAAATTAGTAGATTGCTCATAAGAATCTAAATTCTTTTCTTTTCTGAAAATGAAAAGATCTGGCTTTTTTGGCCAGCATTCTTCCATGGCAACAGTCTACCACAGGAGAATGTATGTTTTAGGCAGGTCTGGCACCTGTTGGCTTGCTCTAGTTACCACTCAGCCTATTGGACACCTGTGGGTCTGCCCACTACAATCATTTAAGGGGATAGACCCCTGCTCCATTGCAGTTGAGTTCTGCAACTGCAATGCTTGTTGGTAAATATAACCCAATCCTTGCTGTATGAACTGATATGCAATTCATATGAGAAGGAGCTGAGGCCATTTTGGAGGATGGGAGAAAATGCACTGAGAGCAGAGATTGAGCTGTGAATAAATGGAAGGGAAGGAGTCAAGGTAAGAGCCACAGTATAAAGTAAAAGCAGATTCAGAGGCTCCAGTCTGCTTCCTAGTATCACCCCTGCAGAGAAATCTGAACTTTGGTGATTAGAGGGCAGACCAGGTAGTAAAAGCAAAGGAAACTCGACTACATTTATGACCATGTCAGAGGCTCTTTGCCATTGAATTAGACTGTGCATCATCTTTGCCCCAAGTGGTGAGTTCTTAGTCCTGGCCTATGTTCTTGAGAAATCACTACAAATAGAAATGGAATCCAGGAAGAGCTTCATGAGGTAGGCATCAGTCCAAGCTGGTGGTATTATTAATACAATGTGTGGGAGTTAGGACATGAAGCAAAGGTAGAGAAAATGCAAACCCAGAATCGAAGCACAAGAAATATCAGACACAGGCTTTTGGACTGAAAGAATAGAGTCCAACTAAAGGAGAAAGGTTGAGCTAAAAACCTTACAGGACAGGTGGGAACAATAAGATGGCCGTTTCTGGCCCCTGGATTCCTTTGTGAGAAGTCTGTGATTTTGCTTAATATTGAAGACCCATTCCTCTGTTAGTAGTGGTCTGAGGCTCACACTTGGCTCAGCCTTCGTTTGACAGTGCCAGATTCGCTCGTCAGCCATAGCACGTTTTCTGTGGACATCGTGCTTGATAGACAATTTCTCTAGTCTTCCAGGGTCTGGAGAAGAGTCCAGGGTAGGCTGGCCACACAGAGCTTCAGGACACTTCCTTCTCTCCTTGCACCCAAACAAGACAAACAAGATAAAAAATCTTCAAGTGTAGCCTCAACAGGGACTCCAGAAACATGGAGATGAGACGAAAAATTTATAGGGGATAGGGATGGGGAGTGAGGTGAGGAAATGAGCTTTTTGGAGGATATTTAAGCCTTATCTATTGAAAGAAAGAGATGAAAGACCAGAAAGAAAGACAACTGAGGAAGAGAAAGAATGAAAGAATTTTAAAATTGTTGCTGGAAGACATCCTAGGTAAACATTATCCTGGGCTTGGCTTTCCTTAAATGTTATGCATAAAGTGACCATATAATTTACCATCCAAACCTGGACTCTTCTAAGAGTAAAAGTGGGAGCTATTAATAATTTTTCCAAGATAACAGCATGACTGGGGATTGGCCATGGCAAAGCAGGGCATCAGGTCTCCCTAATTAGGGTCAAAGTAATAGTAGTAGCAAAGCTTCCTTTAGATTCACAGCCCCAGGCTACTAGCTAAATTGTAGAGGCCTAGAGGCCTGGAGGCATAGTCAATTGTATTATGTGGAAAGTGAAGACTCCACCTTGCTTAGGAGGACGAGGAGAGTGTTTCTGTCTCTGAAGTCCCTGGAACTTTAAAAAATTACAGATGCCCAGGAATTCAACTTGAATTGTCTGGATTGGGCCTAAACAAGTGTTTTCATTTTTTTAAGTTGCCAGTGATTCCAATGCACAGACTACCCAGAACTCTGCAGCTTCTCCCAGGCTTCCAGGAGACTATAGCTTCTTTTGCCCTTTCCTGAATTGGCCTGTGCTGGCAAAGTGGTGGACAAATCCTGCCACTAGGGAATCTCCTCCCTGTTCACCCGGCCTCCAACAATTCTGGGGCAAGAGGAGGTGGCAGCTGCAGCAAAGTGAGCTTGTACATTTGAGCTAGGAATATGTATTTATTGTGAAGGACAACTGAATATTTAAAACAAGCAAGAAACCTGAGTAAAACCTGTAAACCAGGTCTGAAACAGCTGTCGGCATCACAAGCACAAAAATTTAGGAAGTTATGCTTGGCTTGGTACTTTATCACGACATAGAGCCACACAGGCACATTTATGAAATTGGTCGCTGTACCTATTTAGTTTTCAGAGATGCCTACGCTGAACCCACTTCCAGACCCCGATGATTTAATTCAACCTGTATTTATGGAGCACCTGCTAGGGTTCGGGTGCTACGGTCCACCATAGTGGCTGCTGCACTACAGAGAAGTTTGGCAGAGTCTTCACTTTCAAGACCGAGTCCAATGGGGAAGTAACACACAGAACCAGAGAGACCTGGGCTGCGTGGACCTGCTCTCACCCACAGTGTCACATGGCTACACAGCCAGTAGCAACACCAGTCGCACAGGATAAATTAACAAAAGCATTTTAAATCCTTGTTGCAGCGTCTCTGAAAATCACCTAGAGCTTATGCAACCCTCAACAAGGTTTCTAGGAGTCTTCCTGCCTCCACCCACACTGCCTTCCTCTTCTCTCTCCAGATCTCAGTATTGTCTCAGCCCTTATCAATATCTCAGTATTTCAGTTTCATCTCAGATCTCAGCATCTTGCACAGCTCGCCATGGTAACAGTTCACTGTTTCCTTTTTCTCTCTTCACTCCCCCTAACTCTAATTCCTAACTCTGGCTTCTGTAAACCTTTTCTTCTGTCTTCCTCCTCCCTATGGGATTGGTCAGGGCCAGGGCTCCATTTCCTTTAAAATGTAAATGGTGCAGCTCTGCTCTTATTCTAATCACCAGGACAAAAGGCCAGGCTTGGAGCTGCCCAAGCAGCAAGGCTGCTTCTTAGAAGCCTGGTGGAAGGGGAAGGAAAAATGTTATGACTGCTCAAAAATTAACGTATTTGCTCTCTCACTCGTGCATATATACAAGCATAACTACATAAAGGACCATAGTATCATGAAGTATTGTGGAAAGATTCAGGGATGGTTTTGTGTGAGAATGATAGTATGATATAGAAATAATTGCCAGATGAGTGCTTTTAAACTAACTTTTATTACTGAACACCTTTGCAGCATATTAGTAAATAACATTTTTGCCAAATTAAACTGCCTTTCAATATCCCACTGCTGTTCATTTTTCACAATAACAAAATGGAAGCTATTGTTTATTGTTCTAATAAGTGTCACATGTGGAGAGGTATACACACACTTTTTAAAAGAAAATAAAACAATATATTATAGGTCCATAAGAACAATATAATATAGGACATACGAAAGTTTGCAATATTTTTTCTTATTTGTATTCCTCATTAGACTGGGAACTCCTAAACAGAATGGATTATTTGTTACTAATTGCAATTGGAGCACCCAGTATAGTGCCTAAAATGTGGGAGATCATCATTAACAAATAAATAATACAAGCTGGTATTAACTGAGCATTTGATAAATACCTGACATTTTTTGCCATTTATATTGTCTGTAGTAAGGATTATGCCACTGTAAGATCTTTTAAGGTTTACATCTCCTAGTTTTTTGTTTTGTCTTACTTTTTTGAAAAAAAAAAATTATGAGTACATATCGATATATAAGGGTTACTTAAGATATTTTGATACAGGCATACAATGCTTAATAATTATAACCTCAAGCATTTATCCTTTCTTTGTTTTACAAACAAACTAATTACACTCTTTAGTTATTTTGAAATATACAATAAATTATTGTTGACTGCAGTCACCCTGTTATGCCATCAAATACTAGATGTGATTCATTCTAACTATATTTTTGTACCCATTAACCATCCCACTTCTCCCACACAACTCCACTACTCTTCCCAGCCTCTGGTAACCATCATTCTACTCTCTGTCTCTATGAGTTCAATTGTTTTAATTTTCATTTCCCACAAATAAATGAGAACATGCAAAGTTTGTCTTTCTGTGCCTGGCTTATTTCACTTAACATGATGACCTCCAGTTCCATTCATGTTGTTGCAAATGACAGGATCTCGTTCTTTTTATGGCTGAATAGTATTCCATTGTGTATAGGTAGCTGATATGGTTTGGCTCTGTGGCCCCACTCAAATCTCACCTTAAATTGTAATCCCTATAATCCCCACAGTCAAGGGTGGGACCAGGTGGAGGTAATTGAATCATGGGTGTGGTTTCCCCCATGCTGTTCCGTGATAATGAGTGAGTCTCATGAAATCTGATGGTTTTATAAACATCTGGCATTTCCCCTGCTTGCACTCATTCTCTCTCCTGCCACTCTGTGAAGAGGTGCCTTCCACCATGATTGCAAATTTCTGAGGCCTTCCCAGCCATGCAGAACTGCGAGTCGATTGCAAATTTCTGAGGCCTTCCCAGCCATGCAGAACTGCGAGTCAATTAAACCTCTTTCCTCTATAAATTACCCAGTCTCAGGTGTGTCTTTATTAGCAGCATGCAACGGACTAATATGGTAACACATTTTCTTTATCCACTTGTCTGTTGATGGACACTTGAGTTGCTTCCAAAACTTTGCTATTGTGAATAGTACTGGGATAAATGTGCAAATATCTCTTTGATATACGTATTTTCTTTCTTTTGGGTTTATACTAAGCAGTGGGATTTCTGGATCTTATGGTAGTTCTATTTCTGTTGTTTTGAGGAAGCCTCAAACTGTTTTCCATAGTAGTTGTACTAATTTACATTCCCACCAACAGTTGACAAGGGTTTCCTTTCCTGTATATCCTCTCCAGCATTTGCTCTTGCTTGTCTTTTGGATAAAAATCATTTTATATGGGGTGAGATGATATCTAACTGTAGTTTTAATTTGCATTTCTCTGATGATCAATTATATTGAACATCTTTTTATATGCCTGTTTGCCATTTGTATGTCTCTTTTTTTTTCAGAAATGATATTTTGCCCATTTTAAAATTAGACTATTAGATTTTTTCCATTGAATTATTTGAGCTCTTTATATATTTTGGTTATTAATCCCTTGTCAAATGGGTAGTTTGCAAATATTTTCTCCCATTCTGTGAGTTGCCTCTTCTTCTTTTCTATTGTTTCTGTTGCTGTGCAGAAGCTTGGTCACTTGATATGATCACATTTGTCCATTTTTGCTTTGGTTGCCTATACTTATTGGTATATTACTCAAGAAATCTTTGCCCAGACCAAAGCCCTAAAGAGTTTTCCTAATGTTTTTGTTTAGTAGTTTTATAGTTTGAGGTCTTAGATTTAAGTCTTTAATCCAGTTTTATTTTATTTTTGGATATTAGCTATAGATAGGTTCTAAGTTTTGTTCTTCTGCACATGGATAGCTGGTTTTCCTAGCACAATTTATTGAAGAGACTGTCCTTTTCCCAATGTATGTTCCTGGCCTCTTCGTTAAAAATGAGTTCACTGTGGATACATGGATTTATTTCTGTGTTGTCTATTCTGTTCATTGTTCTGTGCATCTGTTTTTATGCCAATGCCATGCTGTGTTGGTTATTAAAACTCTGTAGTACAGTTTGAAGTCAGGTAATGTGATTCCTCCCATTTTGTTCTTTTTACTCAGGATAGATTTGTCTTTTCTGGGTCTTTTATAATCCCATATAAATTTTAGGATTTTTTTTTCTATTTCTGTGAAGAATGTCATTGGTATTTTGATAGGGATTGCATTGAATCTGTAGGTTGCTTGGGGAATTATGGACATTTTAAATAATATTGATTCTTCCAATCCATGAACATGGAATATCTTTCCATATTTTTATGTCCTCTTCAATTTTTTGCATCACTGTTTTCTGGTTTTCATTGTAGAGATCTTTCAATTCTTTGGTTAGGTTTATTCCCAAACATTTTATTTTCTTTGTAGTTATTGTAAATGGGATTACATTCTTGATTTCTTTTTCAGATTGTTTGCTATTGGCAATAGAAATACTACTGATTTTGTATGGTGATTTTGTATCCTACAACTTTACTGAATTTATCAGCTCTAATAGGCTTTTTTTTTTTTTTTTTTTGCCAAAAATAAAATTTTTTTATTTTC
>NW_016816948.1:1471020-1491243 GCF_001698545.2 Rhinopithecus bieti
TTTTTTTTTTTTTTTTTTTTTGCCAAATATAAGATTCTATCATCTTCAAACAAGGATAATTTGACTTCTTCCTTTCTAATTTGGATGCTCTTTATTTCCTTCTCTTGTCTGATAGCTCTAGCTAGAACTTTTAGCACTATGTTGAATAACAGTGGTGAAAGTACACATCCTTGTCTTCTTCCAGATCTCAGAGACAAAGCTTTCTGTTTTACCCCATTCAGTCTGATACTAGCTGTGGGTCTCTTAAATATACCTTCTATTTTGTTCAGTTGTGTTTCTTCTATACCCAATTTTTTAAGAGTATTTATCATGAAGGATGTTGAATTTTATCAAATGCTTTTTTGGCATCAGTTGAAATTATCATATGGTTTTTGTCCTCCATTCTATTAATATAATGTATCACATTGATTGATTTACATATGTTGAACCATCCTTGAATTCCTGGGATAAAAATCAGTTGGTCATGATGAATGAACTTTTTAGTATGTTGTTGAATTTGATTTGCTAGTATCTTGTTGAGGATTTTTGCATCAATGGTCATCAGGGATACTGGCATATAGTTTTCTATTTTTGGAATATATGTCTGGTATTTGTATCAGGGTAATACTAACCTCATAGAAGGAGTTTAGAAGTATTCCCTTTTCCTTGATTTTTTGCAAAAAGTTGAGTAGGATTAGTATTACTTCTTCTTTAAATGTTTGTTAGAATTCAGCAGTGAAGCCATCAGGTCCTGGCTTTTCTTTGCTGGAAAAAAGTTCATCACAGCTTTGATCTTGTTACTTGTTATTTGTCTGTTCAGGTTTTAGATTTCTTCATGGTTCATTCTTGGTAGGTTGTGTTTGTCTAGGAATTTATCCATTTCTAGGTTTTCCATTTTATTAGCATATAATTGTTCACAGAAGCATCTAATGAGCCTTTGAATTTCTGTGATAACAGTTATAATGTTTCCTTTTTCATCTTTGATTTTATTTATTTGAGTCTTCTCTCTTTTTTCTTTATTTCTACTCTGATGTTTATTATTACTTTTCTTCTACTAATTTTGGGTTTAGTTTGCTCTTGCTTCTCTAATTCTTTAAGGTGCATTGTTAAGTTGTTTATTCATAGTTTTTCTACTTTGTTGATGTAGGCACTTATTGCTATAAACTTTCCTCTTAATACTGCTTTCACTGAATCTCATAGGTTTTAGTATGTTTTCATTTTCATTTGTTTCAAGAAATTTTTAAATTTCTTTCTTTCTTTCTTTTTTTTTTTTTGAGATGGACTCTCACTCTTGTCTCCCAGGCTGGAGTGCAATGGTGTGATCTCAGCTCACTGCAAGCTCCACCTCCCAGATTCATGCCATTCTTCTGCCTCAGCCTCCTGAGTAGCTGGGACTACAGGTGCCCACTACCACGCCCATCTAATTTTTGGATTTTTTTTAGTAGAGACGAGGCTTCACTGTGTTAGCCTGGATGGTCTCGATCTCCTGACCTCATGATCCTCCCGAGTTGGCCTCCCAAAGTGCTGGGATTACAGGCATGAGTCACTGCACCCGGCCCTTAATTTCTTTTTTAATTTTTTTAATGACTCACTAGTTATTCAGGAGCATATTGTTTAATTTCCATGTGTTTGTATATTTTCCAAAATATCACCTGTGACTGATTTCTAGTTTTATTCCATTGTGATCAGAGAAGACACTTGATATAACTTTAATTTTTAAAATGTTTTAACACTTGTTATATGGTTTAACATATGGTATATCCTTGAGAATAATCCATGTGCTGTAAAGAAGAATGTGTTTTCTGTTCCATTGGATGAAATATTCTGTAAATATCTATTAGGTCCTTTTGATCTGTAGTACAGATTAAATCCAATGTTTCTTTGATGATTTTCTGTCCGGGCAATCTGTCCAGTGCTACAAATAGGGTGTTAAAGTCTCCAGCTATTATTGAATTGGAGTCTATCTCTCTTTTTAACTACTTTAATAATATTTGCTTTACAGATCTGGGTGCTCCAGTGTTGAATGCATATATATTTATAATTGTTATATCCTCTTGCTGAATTGACTCTTTTATCATTATATAATGCCCTCCTTTGTCTCTTACGGTTTTTGTTTTTAAATATATTTTGTCTGATACAAGTATAGCTACTGCTGCTCTTTTTTGGTTTCCATTGGCATGGAATATCTTTTTCCATCCTTTTATTTTCAGTCTATGTTTATCTTTATACATGAAGTGTGTTTCTTGTAGGCAACAGATCATTGGGTGTTGGTTTCTTATTCGTTCAACCACTCTGTGTATTTTGATTGGAGAGTTTAGTCTGTTTACGTTCAATGTGATTATTGATAAGTGAAGACTTACTCTTGCCATTTTGTTATTTGTTTTCTGGTTGTTTTGTGGTCTTTACTTTCTTCTTTCCTTCCTTCTTGTCTTCCTTTTAGTGAAGGTAATTTTTTCTTGGTCATATGTTTGCATTTCTTGCTTTTTATTTTTTAAGTATTTGTTTTATTTCTTTTTATTTGAAGTTAACATGAGGCTTGCAAAGACTATCTTATAACCCATTATTTTAAACGGAGAACAACTTAACACTGATTGTATAAACACACTGATAAACAAGCAAAGAGAAAACTAGTAAAAACTATACGCTTTAACTTTATCTTGCTGCTTTTAAGTTTTTGTTGTTTCTATTTATATCTTCTTATACAATGTCTTGAAAAGTTGTAGTAGGTATTATTTTTGATAGGTTCATCTTTTAGTCTTTCTACTCAAGATATGAAGTTTACACACCACAATTACGGAGTTAAAACAGTCTGTATTTTTCTGCATACTTACTTTAACAGTGAGTTTTGTATCTTCAGATGATTTCTTATTGATCATTACTGTACTTTTCTTTCAGACTGAAGAACTCTCTTTATTTTTTCTTGCAGGACAGTTCTGGTATTGATGAAATCCCTCAGCTTTCATTTGTCTGAAAAAGTCTTTATTTCTCCTTCTTTCATGTTTGAGGGATATTTTTGCTGGAAATACCATTCTGGAATATTTTTTTTCCCTTAGCACAGTGCCATTCTCTCTTGCCTATAAGGTTCCCCCTGAGAAGTCTGTTGCCAGATGTTTTGGAGCTCCTTTGCATGTCATTTTTTGTTGTTGTTATTGTTGTTTGTTTGTTTTCTTGCTGATTTTAGGATCCTTTCTTTATCCTTGACCTTTGGGAGTTTGATTAATAAATAAATGCTTTGACGTAGTCTTATTTGGGTTAAATCTGCTTGGTGTTCTATAAGCTTCTTGTACTTAAATATTTATATCTTTCTCTAGGTTTGGGAAATTCTCTGTTATTATCTCTTTGAATAAATTTTCTACTCCAATCTCTCTCTTTCTCTTCTTTAAGTTCAATAACTCTTAGATTTGCCCTTTTGAGACTATTTTCTAGATCCTGTAGGTGTGCTTCCTTCTTTTTTCTTTTGTCATCTCTGCCTCTATGTATTTTCACATAGCCTGTCTTTGAGCTCACAAATTATCTCTTTTGCTTTGCTGTTAAGAGGCTCTGATGCATTCTTCATTATGTCAACTGCATTTTTCAGCTCCAGCATTTCTGCTTGATTCTTTTAAATTATTTCAACCTCTTTATTAACTTTATCTGATAGGATTCTGAATTCCTTCTCTGTGGTACCTTGAATTTCATTGAGCTTCCTCAAAACAAGTATTCTGAATCCTCTCTAAAAGGTCAACTCTCTATCTCTCTGGGTTTGGTCACTGGTGCCTTATTTATTTTCTTTGGTGAGGTCATGTTTTCCTAGATGTTCATCAGTAAATATGCTTGTGGATGTTTGTTGGTGTCAGGGTGTTGAAGAATTAGGTATTTATCATAGTCTTTGCACCTTGTGGTTGTTTGTACCCATTCTTCTTTGGAAGGCTTTCCAAGTATTTGAAAGAACTTGGGTGTTGTGATCTAAGTCTTTGGTCATCTGCATTAGTGGCCACCCCAAGCCCAGGAATGCTGTGACTCTTGCAGACTTGTAGAGGTACTGCCTTGGTGGTCTTAGGGAAGATCCAGAACTCCCTGGATTATCAAGCAGATTCTTGTTCTCTTCCCCTACTTTCCCCCCAAAAAGCAGAGTCTTTCTCTGTACTGAGCTGCTTGACACTGGGGGAGAGGTGTCCCAAGCACTCTTATATTCACTACCACTGGGACTATGCTGGTTCAGACATGTAACCAGCATAGAACTGGGTATCATCCAAGACCCTTAGTGTCAACTGCCTTGCTACTGCCTATGTTCACTCAAAGCCAAAGGGCTCTTTAATCAGCAGGTGGTGAATCCAGCCAGGCTTGTGTCTTTTCCTTCAGGACAGCAAGCGGGTGCAGAGATGTCATACAGGAGCCAGGGTCTGAAATCAGGGACCCCAGGAATCTGCTTGGTGTTCTACCCCATTGTATGTCACAAACTTGTGACTGAGCTGGTACCGAAGTTGCAAGACAAAGTCCCCTCTACTCTTCCGTCTTATTTCCTCAAGCAGAGGGAGTCTCTCTTCATAGACACCACAGCTGGGAATTTGCTGGGTCACACATGAAACCACATGGTTCTGAGAATCAACCAAGGCCTGCAGTGAATACTGCCAGGCTACCACTGCTTATTAGTCAGAGCTGAAGGAGTCTTTAGTCAGCAGGTGATGAATCGTGCCAGGACAGGGTATTTCCTTTCAAGGCAGTGGATTCCCTTCTGGCCCAGGGTGTGTCTAGAATTGTCACGCAGGAGCTAGGACCTGGAATGAGGGCCTCAGGGCTCTGCCAGGTACCCTATTCAACTGTGGCTGACCTGGTATCTAAGTTGCAAGACCAAGTTCTTGGTACTCTCCCTTCTCGTCGCCTCAAGGAGAAGGAGGAAGTCTCTCCCAGAGCTGCAAGCTGCACTGCCTGGGGTTGGGGGAAGAATGACACAAGCACTCCCTTGCCATCCCAGCTGGTGTCTCGCCACGTTGTGTGCCCTCCAAGTCCCTGGCTCTGAGCCCAACACAGCACCAGGACTTGCCTAGGAATTGTGGTATTTGTGGCCCTAACTGCCTTTCAAGATTGTTTAGAACCCCAGAGCCCTTTCGCCTGTGGTGGCGGGGCTAGCCAGAACTCAGGTTCTGACTGCTGGGATGGGCAGTTTGCCTCTGGCTAGGGCTAGCCTAAATTCTCCCTCTGTGGATGCTAAGTTCTGCCCATGTTCCTTTCTGCTGTGAACAGGGCAGGACTGAGTTCTAATATAGTCACTGCACTCTCCCTCTTGCAAGATTCCCTGTGCCACATTGGCCACTGCTGGGTGATGGTGGAGGAGTGGTGTAAGTGATTCAAGATTATCTTTCTTACCCCTTCTTCAGTGCCTCTTTCCTTAATATGATGTTAAAACCAGGTACTGTGATTGCTCACCAGAGTTTTAGTTCTTATGAAGGTGCTTTTTTGTGTGGATAGTTGTTCAATTTGGTGTCCCTAGGGGTGGAGGTGTGGGTGATCAACTAGTGGAGGCATTTACTTGGCCAACTTGATCTACCTCCTCTCTCCATCTTCTAGTTAATAAAGATTCTTTCTTTTCTTTTTATTTTCCTTCCTTTCTTTCTTGTTATAAGGTATTTAATATTGACACAAGCGTTGCCTAATAGAAACATAATGCAAGCCACAAATTGGGCAACAAGCATGTAATTTTTCTAGTAATCACATCAAAAAAGCAAAAAGGAGATAAAATTTATTTTAATAATATATTTTATTTAATCCAATACAGTTAGCCCTCTGTGTCCAGAGGTTCAGCATCCTTGAATTCAAACAGCCATGGATCAAAATATGTTTTAAAGCTAAAACTATTTTATTTTAAAATAAAATAACAAAACAACAATTAAAATAACAGAAATAAAAAACAATTCAATATATCAACTATTTACATAGTATTTACATTGTATTCGGTATTATTAGTAATCTAGAAATGATCTAATGCATATAGGAAGTAATGCATAGGTTATATGCAAACACTATACTATTTTACACAAGGGACTTGAATATCTGTAGATTTTGGTATTTGTTGGGTTCCTGGAGCCAATCCCCTGTGGATACTGAGAGTCAACTGTATATACAAAATAGTACCATTTCAACATGTGATCAATTAAAAAAAATTTTAATGAGAGATCTTGCAGTCCTTTCTTCATACTGGGTTTTCAAAATCCTATGTGTATTTTACATCTTCAGCACATTTCAATTTAAAATAACCATATTTCAAATGCTCAGTAGTCACATGTGGCTAATGACTTTTGTATGGAGCAACACAGTTTTAGAGCATCAAACTTAAAGATCAAAATTGCTGGCCTGTCATTTCAAGCCGTTTTCTGAATAATCCATCTTTTCCTCACTTATATCCAAAACGACTCATTTATTTATGTACTGATCTCTTGTATGTATGCATGATACTCAATACACATTGGTAGAATGAGTGAATGATAGAATGGCATTGTGATTTATTTTAGAAGGATATTAAAGAACTCGAGTGAAGGGGAGGACTTAACACTAATAATACACACAGTAGTGAATATGTGTTGCATCCCTAACATTAGACAAGATACCTGAATATTATCATGTCATATACTGCTCATTGCATAGTTTACAAGATTGATAGGATCAGCCTCACTTTTAAAAATAATTTGAGGTTTAGCAATGTTTAGTAACTTGCTCAAGGTTAGGATCACAGTTAGTTGCAGAGCCAGATTTGAAACTACATTTGTCTCATTCCAGACTGAACTCTTTTCACTATACCATACTGCCTTATATGATAAGACCATGAGGCTGAAGAAATAGCAGAGTGTGAATTCATTCTATCAAGTTAGAAAAGACACCATTGCTTACTGCAGTCACTGAAATTTTCTCACTTTAATGTTATTTATAGAGAGTAGCAAAATTCTTTCATTGTTTCCACAAATTTTTCAATTTGTTTCTAAAACATTCATTGAAAGGGTATTTAGAAAATTATATTTCATTAGAGAGAAAGGAAGAGAATATGTAACCCATATTTTACAGTGCAAAATGGAAACAGTAAGTGATTAAATAGTTTCACAAAGATATTAGTAGTAGAATCATGAAGTTACTATTATTACATTCCTTTTCTCAACCTCTTCTAATCACTAAAAAATGTCCTAATTAGATTGAGGTTACAAAGCAGGATGCTAAATTAGGTAAGTCTCTTCTTTACCTATTCTGTAAGGTAGCCTGCCTGTTGAAAGTCAGAAAATAATGCATTCCTGTGCATATGTAATTGTACAGATAATTGCCTCTATCATTTAAAAATATCATTTGCCAAAATGGTGTGTATGATTAATTATGTACATTTATCATTGAGTAGACTCAGGTACATTATAAAATCCTCTCCCTATGCTCATGCATCTTTCCTCCCTTCTTGCTTTTTTCAATGTAAGTCATTTAGTAATTCACAATTTCTTTTTATTATTTCTTAAGCCATAATTCACCTGCATAGGAACCAGTTGCTAAGTTCCCTTGTGGCTGCAGATAAGTTGCTCTTTTTGCTTAGGACATCAAGGGACAAGGATGATGTTTAAAATCTCCCCTCTTGATGTATGGTTGCTCCTAAAGCTAAAATCCTGGGAAAAGGTCCATTTACTGATATTCAGGTATCTCCAGTGCCAGTTCTTCAGCTCCAAACTGTACATTTTTGGGCTTCAAAGTCAAGTGGTACCAGGCTGGGAGCGGTGGCTCACGCCTGTAATCCCAGAACTTTGGCAGGCCAAGACAGGCGCATCACCTGAGGTCAGGAGTTCGAGATCAGCCTAGCCAACATGGTGAAACCCCATCTCTACCAAAAATACAAAAATTAGCCGGGTGTGATGGCAGGTGCCTGTAATCCCAGCTACCAGGGAGGCTGAGGCAGGATACTTGCTTGAACCTGGGAGGCAGAGATTGCAGTGAGCCAGGATCATGCCACTGCACTCCAGCCTGGGCGACTGAGCAAGATCCTATCTCAAAACAAAAAACAAAACAAAACAAAGTCCAATGGTACCAAGGAAAGAAAAGAATTAATGAATTAAAAGTATATAGTGATCTTGAAATCCTGACATGTAGAACTTACCTATAATTAATGTAATTAACAGTAGTAAAACTATTAAAGAACAGCCTAAATCTTTAACATAAGGCCTCCTGATGGGCTCTGTGGTTCTGCCTTGCCCTGGAATCTCAGAAGAGCATTTGGAATGATCCTACTAGACTTAAGTCTGATCCTCAGCTCTGAACTCTTCACTCTTTCACCTCATTCGGGACTTTATTTTTTTGAGATGGAGTTTCACTCTTGTTGCCCAGGCTGGAGTGCAATGGCGTAATCTCAGCTCACTGCAACCTCCGCTTCCCAGGTTCAAGCAATTCTCCTGCCTCAGCCTCCCAAGTAGCTAGGATTACAGGCATGCACCACCATGCCCAGCTAATTTTTTGTATTTTTAGTAGAGACGGGGTTTCACCACGTTGGCCAGGCTGGTTTCGAACTCCTGACCTCAGGTGATCCACCTGACTCGGCCTCCCAAACTGCTGGGATTACAGGCATAAGCTACCATGCACGGCCTGTTCTGGACTTTAAAAGTCTGGTTTGACAAAGGCTTATGGTGCCTAAAAGATCTGGCCCCTGCTCCCCCTAAGATATTATCCTTCTGCTTGTTCCTTCACTGGCTCTTCCCAGCCACTGCGGCCTCTTGCTGTTCCCCAAATACTCTGTGTACTCCTTCCTTTCAGAGCCCCTGTGCTTACAGTTCCCTTTGCCTGGACCAGCTGTCTCTTTTATTAGAGTGGCTGCTCCTTTACCCCTCTGAGGTGTTTATTCAAATGTCATTTTCTCACAAGAGCTTTCCCTGTCTTCTTGCTCTAAGATTGCAAACCTCTCCTCCATCAGAAACTGCCTATTCCCTTTCCCTGCATGATAATTTCCTTTGTATCACTCTTAAATGCATCATATATTTTACTGATTAATCTGGCTTATTAATTTCTCCATCTACTAGAAAGTAAGCTTCATGGGGCAGAGATTTTAATCTGGTTCACTGATGAATTCCTAGCTCCTGGAACAGTGCCTGGCATATAGTAGGTGCCCAATAAGTGTTTTTTGATTGCATGAATGATGACGTCTTCTACTTTTATTTGTCGACTCTGGCAACCCTACTCTCCAGCGTAGTAAAATTGCTCAAACCTATATCCACGTAACTCAAATTCCCAAAAGAGGGCAGGCCCTTACTATCCCAGCTCCATTTGCAAATCTCAACAAGTACCCTGAGACGCCTAATTTAGTAGCATACTCTCCCCTGTAGTGGTGATAGGGCTGTAGTGGTGTTGCAGGGTGCTAGGTCATGGCAATGGATAGCTTCACTAGGATCAGAAAGATGGGCGAAAAAGTTCTCTAACTGAAGGATGTTAAGCAGGCAGGCAGCGTTAGTTCACAATAGGATCCAACACTTTTATAATAAATTGCTTTATTAATTGTCTCTGCTACCTGTTAGACTGTAACATAAGCTCCATGAAGTTAGGGAACAGCTTGTTATTGCTTGCCATTATATCCTAAAAGCATGGTACACATTAGAATATACTTGTTCTCAATAAATTTATTAATGAATAAATTATTTTATATATTTATGAATGAATACATGAACGAATGAATAAATGAGTGAATAGCAGACTACAATGAAGGCAAATTATTAACAAGTTCTTTGGTGGCATCAGTATAAGGGAGATGTTATGTGACAGAAATGTTTAATGGTATTATGTTGAGAAAGCTAAGTGGAGCTGTCTATAATTTGGATTTACCTGTCAACCTGCCCAAACAACACTTTCCTCGAGTACTCAGGAATGAAAACTGTGAATTTGCCTCAGGCAATTTTGTTTTCTTCACTCCATTTCTGACTGGCTTCTTTTGAGGTTATCACATTCCTTTTTAGAAATGGAAAGACCTTCAGTTAGATCTGGATCTAGGTTGCAAGTATTTCTTTAAGGTGGATTTTGTATCTCTCTGCTGGGGTCTATTGTGTGGAGCTTCTCTGCTTAAACCTTCCAAGGGAAATCCTTTTCCAAATCTTTGAGAGTCACTTGACTGTCTCTCCTTCTTATCTCCACTGCCTTTTGTATAACCCTGAGATCTGGTTCCTAATAGCAACCACAAGAGAACACACCATGTAAGGTACTAACACACTCACTCATTTATTCATTCATTCAATGTATATTTATAGAGTGCCTACTACATGCTGTGCACAATGCTAAGCTTTGGAGGGATAATGGAAAGCAATCGAACCAGAAGAGGAAACAGATGAAATAGCCAAACAAGTATGGAATTTCAATCAGGGCACAGGTGATATAAAGAAAATGACCTTAGTGCCATGTGGTTATTTAGAGGAGTCTTGGTCTATTCTCTGGGGTCAGAAGAGATTTGACTGAGGAAGTGACATCTGAGCTGAGGTTTGAAGGATGAATACAAGTTAACCAGGTAGGACCCTAAATATTTTGGACAGAGGCGACAGCATAAGCAGAAACCTGGAGACAAGGAGATGCATGGCTTCTTTGAAGACTTGACAGAAGGCCAGAGTGGCTGCAGTTATTGATGTGGTAACAATTTTATGAAAAGAGATGATAGGAAGGCAGAGATCAGCTTGGACAGGGCTTAGTATCCATGTTAAGGGTTTTATCTCTATTTTGAAAGATATGGAAAGGCATTTAAATGGTGAAGGATGACATCAGGATTTCTCTTTGGAATAGATCAATCTGATTGTAGAATGGGATAGACATTGGACAGATGTAAGATTACATGGCTGAGACCAGTTAGGAGGCAACTTGATACAGAAATGACAATTTGAAAAACAAATTTTTACATTCCTTGACAGAATACTGAGTCCTCTGCTTTATCAGATCTGTCAGCTAGAAGTTCTCATTTGGGAACCGGTGGGGGATTTTATTCTGATCTTGGCATGCTGGAGAGCAGGAGTGCCCAGAGCAGCGTAGCTCTGTCTGTTGAAAGAATAGATGCATTTTTTTTGGACTTGTTGTCTTTTAGGTATTGGAGTACAGTTATGTTGAAAAGTCAACCAGAAGCCTGGGGAGGTGGTTCTGATAGTGGCAGACAATAAGTCCTAGAGCTGAAGTTGGGAGACAGCCATAAAGAAACTATAATTGGAGCTGTAACTGTGGTTGGAATTGTTAAAGAAGATCATGTTGGTAAAGAAGGAGTCTAAAGAAAAACACCTATATTTAAGGAATGGGTACTATGTATTTATTCATTTCACAAATAATCATTAAGTTGTTTACTATGTGCCTGGACCTGAACTGTGAGTGACAGATGAAGTGGTGGAAAAAAACAGTTGGAGATTAAAAAAAAAAAAAAAAAAAAAAAAACCAACTCCGCAAGGGGAAAAAAAAACCCCAAAGGAGAAGAAGGGAGGATAGCTAATGGTTCAGTTGCTGCCAAGGAAGAAAATGCAGTGAAAGATGGAATGATGACTTTGAGTTTGTGGATTAGATTCCACCCTGGATGGCACTCACTAGAAACCCGGATGAGTAAACTTGGGCTAGTAGACAGACCTGCATATAAGGGACCCTGACAAAACCTTCCTCGCATTTTAGAACTTTACAGGAAGATGAGATTTGACATATAATATTTCCCTTTATAATCTCAGTTCCTTGAAATACATCTCTTCCATCTACAGAAAGACAGCTGTACTTTCCTGGGCCTGCCATGGCTGTCAGCCAAGAGCAGAGATGTTGTAATTTGAAGTTGACATCAAGATGACCCTTACAGGGTCACTATAGTTTCTGTCTTGTGGCAGATCCTCCTGCTGAAATATGAAGGTGCCATGATGTTAAATCAATAGTAGTGAGTGATGCAGAGATTTGAGTTGAAGCTAAACATAGCTTCCTTTGATTTTACCATTTCATTTTTCTTGCTGGATACCACTTTAGAAGAAGAATCACCTCTGGATAAATCATCTGCTCAGGTTTGCTCTTCTAACCAAATGACATTCTCCAAGAAGATCAGAAAAGCCTGAATGTTAATTGTATTCATTTAGGGTTCCATGTTAGGCTTGTGTTGAAGACAGTCTCCCTGTGAAATTTATAAAGTAGCAGAAACAAACATTTTTGTTAGACATATTTGGAAAGTTGTGATTACCAATTACAAATTTAACACAAAGTAATTCAGTAATGAAAAGGTTGTGAAAGAATAACATTTGAGCTAAATAATATTCAAATTTTTATTTCCAGTAATGTAAGAAGAAGACGTATCTGTTATTTGTTGCTGTATAACAAACCACCTCAAAATGCGGGGACTTACAAGAACCATTGGCGGTTTAGGCTGGGCTTTGGTGCACAGTTTTTCTAGTCTCAACTGGGCTTCTTCATGTATCTATAGGCATCTGCAGACAGCTGCCAGTCATCTAGGTAGCCCTGTTTCTGGGGATTGGATTGGACACTGGGAGTGACTGGGCTACATACCTCTCATTAACCAGAATGCTAGCTTAGGCTTGTCTGCATGGCAACTGGACAGCATTCTTACAGGAATGCTTGAAGACTGCATGAGGCATGGCTCAAAATTGGTACAGCACTGCTTTTGCCACATTCTGTTAGCCAAAGCAAGTCACAACATCAGTTCAGGTGTAAAGGGTAAAAAAACAAAACAAAACTCTATCTATTGATGGGGAGGGGGACTAATTGCAAAATTACACTGTAAGGAGGTGATTTGGGCCATTTTGCTGTCTACCACAGATGATGCATCATTTTTATACCATTTGATTTACATATAGGTGGATAAAATGTACAATATTTGAACACTACCTTTGGAAGGGAAATATTTTTATTCTTTTCCTTGATGGTAGTTGCAAACTAGGACCTTCCTTAAAGCAACCAGTGAGGATGGAATTGTGTTAATGGAATCATTTTCTATTTCATTTTTGCTTCTGTAACTGTAAGGAAAATCTTAATGTTTTCAGTGGCTGTTACTCTAGGTCTGTGTGACATAACCAATCATAGACAAAGCAGAACTTCTTAATGGCAAGAAACACTATCTAGCTGCTGGCCTGGTAATCTTGTATAAAAATTTCAGAATTGCCATTGGGAAAAGAACATTTACTTGACAAATGATGCTATTTCCATTTTTGTCTGCCCAATTTTAAACTCTCTCTTATTAAAATGGCAAATTCAGTCCCCAGAATATACTGAACAAGTGAAATGTGTAACTGGAAGATACACACTTTACCACTTCACTTTGTAACATGTAGACTTACGGATGCAAGGACATTTCATGGAAAGGGAGTTTTAAATTATTTTGCATGCATATAGAGAAAATAAAACTTTTTGATGTCTTGGCTCAAACTGAATGGGATCTCAATAGCCCATGTAGTACTTTAAGATGATTTATTATTATGCTAATATTGTAATGTAATATTTATTAAGCATTGGAAGTGTGCAGAATACTAGATAGTCCACATAAAAGATCCTGATGGATTTCAAGGAAAAGGGCTAAAAATGCACTCTCCTAATCCACAGGAAAAGAGGGTAATTCAGAATCTAGCTGAACCAATAAATCCTATTTAATTTAGCATACATCACATGCCAAAAAAAGAGAGACTAATGGAAATGGAGAGTGATAATCTCTGATTAGAAGGTAGTCATCTTAAGAGCACACGTTCCTCCCCAGACTTGAGTTTAGAAAGAGTCAATTCAGTAAAATATTTCTCATTAAAAAAAAGTTTTGGCCAATAATTCTCTGCGTTATTAACTGATGTTCTAAGATCACAAGTTAAAATGGTTTCTATGGAGACCAGCTTTATAACTATTATCCCAAACTACAAGATGAAATGCTTTTAAAAAATATATACTTTAAACTGTAACTTAACAGCATCACAATAAAATTTACAATGTTGGCATAAGGCATTTAGAAGTCTCAGACTAGAGTTATAAATCTGCAGTAGGAGAACAATTTTTCCCAGACTTGAAAAATACTGACACCAAAATCCCTCTAAAGAAGTCTTTTATCTAAAAAAAGTACACATAATATGAGGAAAGAATATCTTAGTTTGCCATAATTCTACACTTTACTTTGCTTAGCCAGTTTAGATCTAGAGGGGGAAAAACAGTAAAGCCAAAGCTAAAACAGGGGCTTAGAAACAGCATTTCCTGTTTTATATAATCATGGTTACTAAGGGTCATATCCTCTATTCATCTTTAAGTAGAATTCTCACAGAAGTTGATGAAAATATTTGGTGAAAATTGATTGAAAAATAAGTTATTTCTCTTTCTCTCTGTCTATAAGCTCATTACAGATGTTCTGTGTGTATGTGTATGTGTGTATCAACAAAATTTTTAAAAAATATATCAGCTTTTGGAAGGCTCTATGCAAGTAAAAGAATACAAAATGCATACTTATATGCTTTTCTTCCACCTGTTGGGAGAAACATATCCTAATTATTAGTTTGAATGCAGAAAAAAGTACAAATTAAGTTTGTTTCTGAAAATTCTATTTGTATTCCTTTTTTAAAACAAGTTTGCTGTAGATATCTATGATTGCCATTGTAGTAAAACATGAATACAAACTTTTATTTTCTTTGATAATATACATTCATGGTAATACGTATTCTTTTAAGCAAGGAATTTAGTAAAACATATTCATTGCAAATAGAAATATTCGCAAAGAACAATTCAGGAGAGTATATATATATTTTTAAAAAATTTTTTCTTTTTTAGAGACAGGGCCTTGCTCTGTCATCCAGGCTGGAGAGTGGTGTGATCATAACTCACTGCAGCCTTGAACGTCTGGGCTCAAGAGATCTTCCTGCCTCCGCTGAGTAGCTGGGACTGCAAGTATGTGCTACTGCACCTGGCTAATTTTAATAGTATTTTCTGAGACAGGGTCTTGCTATGTTGCCCCAGCTGGCCTTAACCTTCTGACTTCAAGTGATCCTCCTGCCTTGGCTTCCCAAATTTCCTGGGATTACAGGCTTGAGCCACCACACCAGCCAGAACGATATACTTTATGCTGATTGATCTATTAGATTTATAAAATACAGATAAACTTTGTTAATTTTAATTTAAAAATCTGAAGAGGGAAATATAGAGGAGTAGAATGTATATGCACATTTTGTTAGTGAAAGACAACCTGAAAATGGCTTATGGGAATAAAAGTACTTACTAATGTAAGCTTTATGGTTGAAAACTGGTCACATAAATGTATGTATGGTATATGTCCTGAAATCTAGATAATGAAAAGTGATGTGGAAATTGGTTACATCAACCAGTCCTTGTTTGCTTTTTAAAAAAATTTCATATGAGCACATACACATTTGTAATACATACAAATATAACATGTATTTACAAATGTGCCTAATTATATGGTTTATGTTGTTCACCAAAATGACTGGTGAAAGTTTTGTGTGTTTAAGAAGTTTACTATGTTCGTTTTATTTAAAACATGCTTTGAAATGAGCAAAACAACAAATAGACTAAGTTCATAAATAAAAACATTTTTAAATGCCTCTTCCAGAATATTGCAGCCCAACTTGCAGGACTGCTTCTGTTTCTCTGTAGATTTAAGGAAATAAACTCTAGCAAACCCCAGAAAATAAAGGGGAGAATGAGGAAAAGGGAGAAAATTCATGATGGAAGTTGAAGGTCACAGGAATGAAAGGAGAGATGTAATACTCTATAGATTTTTTTTTGATTGTACACAGAAGAGATAACTAGATCAGGAATAGAATAGGAGCTTTTCTTAAAGTCTCTGAGGAGAGAAAAGTCAGCAAAGAGTTATTTCTGAAGATTCTTAGGAACTTGTTATAAAAAAAGATGGGGAGGGGAGAGTGCTTTATTGGTAACTTCAAACAGTCTGTGGGCAGGACAGCTGAGTCACAGTTTGGAGATAGGATCTGAGCTTCTTGGAGCTTAAGAATTTATTCTAAATGTTCTAGGAAAATAGCAGGGTTAGCTTAAATACCATTATGTTAGTCATCTATTAGTTTTGTGTTTAATTATTATTGAATTTTTGCTCTAGAGTTTCTTTATTATTTCTTCTGGATACTAGTTCTAATTTAACTGCTGTATTAAAAGTTGCTTAGGACTGAGGAATTTGATTTGCCAGCTTATTTCATTTATTTGTCTAGCTACCCTGAGCCCATAGAACTCTACTTCTATCTCGTGGCAGCTAATTCAAATTAAAAACTAATCTAAAGAAGAAGATTAATCATATTTAAGCTTTGCCCTGCAACCACATCTTGGAGATGGCACTCACAGATAATTTGGTGTCATGTAAAAATTATTTAAAAGTATCAGTATCACTTCCCATTAATAGAGATCATGAAATTCTCTAAGGTATCAATATTCTGGTCTTAATGGTGAGTTGGGCTACTTCTCCAGATAAGTAACTGCAGAACTTACTTTTGCCTGAAATATTAGTTAAGGAAAAAATAAATTACCAGTGGTTATTCATTGAGATCAGTGGTTCTCAGTCCTCTCTGCTCATTAGTATTCCCTGGAGAGCTTTTAAGAATTGTAGATCCCAAGTCCCCTTCCTAACCAGCTAAAACAGGAAGTGGAACCCTGGTATTGTTTTTTGTTGTTGTTGTTGCTGTTTTTTGTTTGCATGTTTGTTTTTAATGCTCCCTAGGTGATTCTAATTTGTAGCCAAGGTTAGAACACTGATCAAGGTAGTTCAAGGCCAAAAAATTAAATAAACGCATAAATTCCTATTTGTGCTTTGAGGCATATAAATTATTGCTTCAATGGCACTTGCTTTAAAACCACCAGTGCACCCAGTAGCCTATAGCTTTAAATGGAAACAGAATTGCAGGTAAGCCCTTTTATAGTCCATTACCAACCTATGTTTTCAGGTCTCAGCTCCCTACGACACTGTCTTGTCAAACTCGAAGCATTCAAACATTCTCTGCATTTTTTTTGTCTCCATGTTTTCAGGTTCTTGCTGTTTTCTTTTTGTTATACGTTCACCTCCTTCTATACCTGGCAAAATACTTACATTCTAAAGGCCATTTAAAGTCATTTAAAAGTCATTGCCTCTGTGACACTGGGCGAATTATAGTAAAATTATTTTATATAATGCTGACTTGTATAAATTTAAATCACATGAATGTTTTCCTGAAGAGACAAAGTCACACTATCTAACGGTAAGTGTACAGTTAATAATATAGCTCTTCAAACTCTGTTCAAGTACAGCAGGTCCTCAACGCTGTTTGGTTCAACGTCACTTCGTCATAATGGGTGATGAGGAAAAAAAAAAAATTGATTCCGGGCCATGGTCACAAAGTTCTGTCTGTGTGGAGTTTGCACATTCTCCTCATGTCTGCGTGGGTTTTCTCCGGGTACTCTGGTTTCCTCCTACATCCCACAGCTGTGCTCGCTAGGTTGTCTCTAAGCTGTGCACATATCTAAATATTCTCAGTCTGAGTGAGTGTGGGTGTGAGTGTGAGTGCACCCCAGGATAGAAGGGTGTCCTGTCCCGGGTTACTTTCCTCCTTGAGCCCTGAACTCCAACCACCTGCAATCCTGAATTGGAAAAATTGGTTAAATGATCTTACTTGTTTTTATTAATCTTTCTCAAATGTATGTCTAGCTCACATTTATTTCAATGTTTAACATTAGAAGTGTTTTGGTCTTTATTTGGAAGTTTGGTGACATTTTTGTGACCTGAGATATGCACAGGAATTTAACTCTTGTTTATATCAAGTAGCCTATGGTGAAATTGTTTTTCTTATATATGCCACTTCACTTAAAGTCACAATTTCCAAGAACCTATCCCTGACATTAAGGACTTACTGTATCTATCATCCCACTGCCTAGTAACTTCCATACCAATAATCACTTAGGCATATAATCCCGGAGTCTTTTGATTTAGGTTTATGAATTGTTTCACGTAGACATTTGAGTTATGTTACGAACAGCTGCAAATTTCAACATCTTATTCCAATCTTATGAATCACTTTAAGGAAGAGGACAATGTATACATTTTTTCTGTTTAACATGGGGCTATTCAAACTTTAAATAATAGAGATATTTAAATATGATGACATCCACATTTTTCTGATGTATTGAATTTTACCATTTGGCTATCGTATGTATTTCACATGGGAAATGAGTGGATACCATTTCTTTTTCTTCACCTTTTTTTGGCTTTGATCCCACAGGAAGCCAGCTTGCTAGCTCCCTGTTACCTGATAGTTCCTTGAATGAAGACTCTTCAGTGAGGATCAGCATTTTATCCCAGACAGGAGTCGTGCATTTTCTTCCTAAAGATACACATATCTCTTAAAAGAGTCCAGAATATTTCCTGCAAAACTGTCTCTGTCATATGAGCACCTATTAGAGCTACTATCAGAAAAGCCAAGGAAAGAAATCCATCTTTCCTGCAACAGAAAAAAAAAAAAAAAAAAACACCCTAAAATGGGCCAAGAACATGAAAATCAGCAAGATTAGAGACCAGGGAAAAAAGCGAATAACCCTTTAACTGAAAATTTGATTTGAAAAATAAGAGCTTATCCATTGGTTCTCTCACTTCTTTCCCCATTTCTTTCTCACTGCTGGAACTTTGTGAAACATACAGATGATGGAGGAGTATTTGTGTCGACATTCTGAATTTCAATTTTTAATAATTAGGCAGACGGTTGGTTTGTGGTAAAGTCCATTATTGTACAGATTGCAATTTGTATCTAGTCACAAAACATAAGTCACTTTCCTAGGACGATTTCAGGATCTTTTCAGATAGGAAATATTACTGTAATTGAAAACCGACTTAACGTTTAGCCAAGAGCCCATAACATCCAGGTACCTCCATGCCCCTATGAACTGCTTCTTTTCCTCTCAGTCTTTATTGGTCATAGCCCTAGATTTTCCCCAAATTGAATCCGGCCTGAGCTGCAGGCAATGCCCCTGCTGGGTGCGGACTGCAGGCCCACCACTGGAGGGCGTCTGGACGCTTCCAAACAGCTCTGAAGCGCCTAGAAATCCCTTCTGAGGACTGGAAAGCGCAGGAGGGAGAACGTGAGATTTGATTTTATTGGACTAATAAGTAAAAAGGAGAGCAGGCAGGTGTGGGAGCAAAACTAAACTGCCTTTTTTCTCTTGGGGATCTGCCCTTCCCACTAAGGCAGCAAACTCCCTAGAGACCATGAGAAAAATACCGCTGCTCCCGTGCCCGCGGACCCCTCAAGGGCGGGTCGCGGGGGCCTCTGGCCCCGCAGAGCAGGCGTCGGGCTCGCTTCCCGGGCTCTGGACCACAGTGGGGACGCGTCCCGAGGCACTGGGACAGTCTCGCTGCCAGGAGATCGCGCTCCGGTGGCGGCTGAAGACCCAGGCTTGCAACCTGCCCTTGAAGTCCAGGACCGAGGTGCCTTTTCCAACAATAAAGGAACTGCTTTCTTTCCCACACCCCACCCCGGCCCCATTTCTTTCAGCACCGGGTTCGTTAAAGGCGTTTATTCTTTGGGGAGTGGGCAGCAAATCACCCTCAAGGTTGAAATGGAAGAGGTGTGAGGTTATTTCTGAAGGGCTCGTCTGCCGCATTCATTTCCTCTCTGGAAGGTTCGCGCTGAATTGTAATCACTTTAAACTGTGATTTGCCTGATTTTTAAAAACGTGTTTTCAGAGCATCACTTTAAAGAAAACTCGCTTCCTGCCCAATAATCTTTAAATCCCAAGTGGGAAGAGGAGGGTTGAAAGGCACAGGAGGGGTGCTCAGATTTCCAGATAACCCAGCGCCAGGCACGGTGCGGCGTGGAGCGCGCACTCCCAGAGGCTCCGTCCCAGCCCATCCGTCACCTGAGGGGTACTAGAGACAGATGCCGGCTCTCCAGCCAAAGGGTGGGCACCGGTTCCTTTAAAACCGAAAGACCCTACTCCCAGGTAGAAAGATGTCAAATCATTCCTTAGCCCAGACGGAATTCAGCACCCAAAGGGTTACACGTGGCTGCCGGGCTGGGGCGCAGGAGAGGGCGCCTCGGCACTCCCAGTAATTCAATTAGTCAGGTTTCTGGAAGGTGGGGCGGGGGGAGGGGGCAGGAGGCGTGGGGAAGGGAGGAGATTAGGAAAACGCCTCTTTCTCGTGGAGCAAACCAATCCGGTTGGAGTAAGGAGAGAGGAAAAACCCCCAATCTGTAGGCAAACAGCAGGCCGTTCCCTGACTGGCTGCACCAGCTATTCCCCTCCACCCGCCCCCACCCTTCCCAAGTAAACGGCGTGGAAGGAGGAAAAGAAAAAAAAAAAAAA
>NW_016816948.1:1491594-1502754 GCF_001698545.2 Rhinopithecus bieti
CTTTTGCAAAACTGACTTTTGCAAAACCCTTTCCACTTCTTGCCAGTCGTTTCAATTCCTCCTGGGCTGCTCGTGCTGCTGCTGCTGCTGCACTCAAGTTTATTTATTTTCCCGCCTGGGTAGGGGTTTTAGGATTCGGTTTGTGGTTTTCACCTCTGTTGCTGCTGCTGTGCCTAAGGAGGGAAAGAGGAGCAGCTGCGGGAAGGTTTTCTGATGTAGTCATCGGGGAGGTGCCACTCGCTCGTGCGCTCCCTTTTTTTTTTTTTTTTTTTTTTTTTTTTTTTTTTCTCTTTTCCCATTTCAAACTGATTGATGCATCTCTACAAGTTGCTAGGCTTGGACCCGCCGGAGTCGCAGGGACACTTCTGAGAGCTCACCCCCGGGCTCTTGGCACCGCGTGTGGGGGCTCAGTCTCCCTCTCGGAAGGCGATCGGAGACTGACATCAGCCCATCCAGGAGTTGGAGGGATCCATTTGAAAGTGATTGTTTCCCCTCCAGCTCTCCAGCCGAACACTTGGGTTGGCGTCGTCTTGCAGGTTTAGGCATCCCAGCTCCGCCAGGCCGGCTGGCCTTAACCTCTGCTCTTCATTTACTGTGGTGCACCCACACCCAGCCAAGGAAAGCACGCGCGAGAAATTCCCGAGGCTCGGCCAGCACCCGGGGTGCCCTCTTCCGCTACCGCCGCGGTCCGACTGTGCTGGGGGACCTGCCGGAAGACGCGAAGAGCCAAACTTTTCTTTGAGGTTTTCGAGGCAAGACCGCTTCTCGCCGGCGCAGCTGCCGCTTAACCAGTTCCAGGACACCAACAGGGCTGGGTTGCGGCTCCGGATCCCCACCCTTCTCCGCGCACCGCCCGGTACCGCAGCACCTACGACTCCTCTGAGATTTCTGGGGGTCGCCCGGCTAAAGCACAGAGGAGGCTGAGGAAAGGGGTTCTCAGACTCCCGGGACCACAAGCGCGCAGCCCCCTATCTGCACGTCGCCTTCCTCCTGCAGTTTCCCACCGGCAGCCAAAGTAACTTGGAGGGAAGCGGGGCGCAGTGCTAGGGCCCCGGGCGGCGGCGGAGCCGTGCGTAGTCCGCTGCGCCGACGCTGAGCCGGGCCCGGAGGGCCGGTGTATGTCTCCCCGCGGCTGCGGCGCGAAACTCCCGGTGACTGTGCAGCGCGCGCCGCCGCCTACCCCGACCCGCGCTGCAGCCGCCCGGCCCGGCGCGCACCTCCCTCTCCCGGGGTGACCGGCCTGCCGCCGCCGCCGCCCGAGACACAGCTTGGCACCTCTTCCCCCGCCCTCGCCGCCGCCACCACACACACGCACGCTTCTCTCCATCTTGTGATTCCTTTTTCTTCCTGAACCCTCCAGTGGGGGTGCGAGTTTGTCTTTATCCCCCCCCCACCACACCGCCTTCTTTTCTTCTCGCTCTCCTACCCCTCCCCAGCTTGGTGGGCGCCTCTTTCCTTTCTCGCCCCCCTTCATTTTTATTTATTCATATTTATTTGGCGCCCGCTCTCTCTCTGTCCCTTTGCCTCCCTCCCTCCGGATCCCTGCTTTCTCCCCGGAGTGGCGCGTCGGGGGCTCCGCCGCTGGCCAGGCGTGATGTTGCACGTGGAGATGTTGACGCTGGTGTTTCTGGTGCTCTGGATGTGTGTGTTCAGCCAAGATCCGGGCTCCAAGACCGTCGCCGACCGCTACGCTGTCTACTGGAACAGCAGCAACCCCAGGTAAGCCGGTAAGGGGCAGAGAGCCGGGGCTACCCGGGCCTCGGGGCCCTGCGGAAGGAGCGGCGGCGGGGATCGGCGCGCACCAGCAGCTGGCGGCGCGCACCCTAGGAGCCTGCGTCGCCCCGGCGCTGATGGCTTGAGGCGTCGGCGGGAAGCGCTCGCGTCGCGCCCCTCTTTGTTAAGCCTCCGCGGAAAGGCCAGGTGCCCCAGGGAGTCCCCGGGGCTGCCCAGACCAACTGCTTCTGCGGGGCGCGAGGAGACTCGGAAAAGGGCGGGAGCCGGGGAGTCGGGACTTCTCCGCTTCCCAGCCCCGGCAGGCTGACTGGTATCCGGATCCCGGCGCGGGGAGCCCCCAGTGTGCGCCGCCAGGAGCTCCTGCCTGGACCGTGGGTCTGTCCGCAGGGACTGCGGAAAGAACCCACCAAACATCCCCCAAAGTTTTTTTTTTTTTTTTTTTTTTAAATTTTCCTTTTCTTTTCCCGCTGCGCGCAGAGAGAGCGCACGGGCTAGGGGAAGTGAGGGGGGCTGGGAAGCGGAAGCTTTAGGTTTTTATTTTCCTCTTTACGAGGAAATCATTCGGCCCCTGAGTCAGTCTGGGCCCGGCGCGGTTTGCGGTGGAGAGGATTCTCCCATCTTCTCCATCCCTCCACCCACCCTAGTGGGTTCAAGATGCCAGAAAGTTTGATCTAATACCGGGTTACGTCATGTGTGCGGAACAAGCTGCCAGAGTTGGCCGAGCCAGGAGGTGGGAGCCCTTCGCCCGTGGCCTGGCGATGTGCTGCCGGAGGAACGCGCGCGGTTACCTGGAACCGATTTGTAGGCGTCCCCGAAGCCCGCTGGGTACGCGGGAGACTAGAGGTGGGCGCCTGGGGCCGTCCTAGCGCGCGTGCTGGACACCGGCCAGTTGCAAGACGTCCCGTGTTTTCGGACCCTGGGAGTGGAGTGGGGAGGTAATCCAGAGTGTCCGGCGGGGTCCTCCGGGTTTGGAGCAGTTCGGAACCTTTACTGCTTCCCGGTCTGTGCACAGAAGTCGGCCCCGCTGGGCCCATACCGCACAGCTTTCTCTGGGACAGAGGCTAGCTTCCAGCTGTGTCCCGGTCTCAGTGCTCTCCTAGGTACTATTTATTAATAGTACCGATTGCATCTAAAATCATAGGTTTTTTCACTGGGCTTCAGTGGAAGTTGGGAAGAGAGAGGCGGGAGGCCCAGGGGGTTAGCCTAGAGTTGGTGCGCGTCCTGGGCTCCAGGAGAGAGGGTATGGGTGGGCGCCTCCAGTTTTTTCTCCAGGAGAGAGGGTATCCGTGGGCGCCTCCAATTTTTTCTGTGTCCGGCGGGCCCTCTCCGCCTGCCTCCAGCCTCCCCTCGGCATGCAGGCAAGAGTGGGATTCCCCGCTTGAGTAATGTCAGCGCAGATGAAGATGGGAAGATTTTCCCCACAAGCAGTCCGCCGGTTACAGAACCGAGAGGGAGTTCTCCTTATTCCGTTAGTCGAGGATAGTCTTACTCAGGTAGCTGCCCAAGTCCTAAATGAACCGCCGAACAGGAGTGGAGATATTCCTGAAAGTTTGGTTCAAAAAACAAGTCTCCTGGAGGTGGGTGGTGGAATGGGAAGCGATTTCTTCTTTGACATGCCACTTACCACTATCAGGAAAAGAGAAAAAGAAGCCATCCTGCCAGAGGAGATGCCTTTTATTAAAGCTGACAGGACATGTAGAGTAAGCTTTCCAGTTGTGATGGTGTTAAAAGCAAGTCTCATTATGTTGGTTAGTTTTTTTTCCCCGTTTGTGCTTTATTAGGCAGCATATACGAAGCAGAAATGTGTATCTCTGAACTTGAGCACTTTATTAAATAAAGCAACACTGAAATAGTTTCGTTGAATTTGGGATATCTTGCTCTTGGTTGTCTCTTCTTTCCCATTCCAAACTCCACAATGTGATCTTTTTCTCATGGCATTCATTTATTTGGATACTTGGGTGTTCCAGTCTTCCTGGCTTAAAACGGAAAGAACCAGCAGCAACCCTACTCTAACCCCCCTTCTTAACCTGTCAAGCTAGACTGAGTTAGTTTGAGGACATTTTATCTTAGGTTATCTCTGTTTTATGCTTTTGATACTGTTGTTTGGTTTGAGATTAGCACATTGATTTTTGTCACAGGTCATGTTTTTTAATAGATCTGCCCTGCCTGCAGAAAACTCTTCTGCTCAGTATGCCATGGAGGCTTTGAACCTGCCCAGACAAAGTTGATCTGCAGAATTTTAAAATACCAAGAGTATTTCTAAATCGGTATTGTGATTTCAGGTTTGTGGAAATACCTTTCTATTTGATCATTATCAGTTTGATAATGGCCAAAAGAAAGAATGATGTACCCCTCTTAACCCCAAGAGATACAGCCCTAACACTTATTATTCTTAGGAATTTATGGACACATTTATCTTGGTATGTTATCACAGTTAAAAACTTACTTTAAAAACAATATTTTAAAAGTAGGCGGTTTTATCTCTGAAGTGTTGAGTAAGATGTTGCTTTTTTGATGTATTAAGAAAAGTCAACTTGGATATAATTTTAAAGAGGCCACATGCCGAATAAGTATTTTAAAATAAAACTAACAGTTTTCACAAACAATAGTAAGAAAATATTTCAGAAAATTTCCACGGGTTTAGTAAATTTTATAAATTCAGTGTTGTGCAATTCCTCTTCATATATGTTATTTTGTAAAGTAAGCTAGCCATGCCTTGTGTCTTTATATAGAACCTATCTGTTAAGATTTTGCTAAACTAGTAAGACTTCAATCTTTTGAAAAAAGAATAGAGGACTTTAATTGCAACTTAAATAAATTTTTAAATTTTTCCCTCAGAGTATAAGTTCAGTGGGCACATAAAACTGATGATAATGTATACTGTGTCTAAATGAAGTAAATCTACTTTAGCTTATACTAACAGATTCAGTTTGAAATTATGTTTAGGTAAAATCAGAATTAAATGTATCTTGATCACAGGGATTAAGTACAGTATCTTGCTGTGTAACTTGAGTTATGTGTAACTTGTGTATCTGATAGGAGTTTATCTTCTACATGGAGTTTCATTACTGCATCTCCATTGAGAAATGAGCATCTACAGATGTAGTTTCATGGGAAAAATATTAAATTTATTTGTTGTCAGAATAGTTTTACTGTTAGAATCTATGTACCCAGGTATTCACTTCTGAGAAGTGGATACTGAGTTTTCAAATGCTGATAACTTTTTAGTTGGTAGTATTTATTGGATAGGGGACCAAACTGATTTTATGTGTTGAATTGGCACAAATTTGTGAAATAGCAACTGAGAACTATCAGTTTGAATAGAAATATATGATAACATTTGCCTAAATGCATCTTCTATATTTCCAAAATTTGAAAACTTGTATAAGTTTTACCTGAAGGTGTAAATTATCAAATGATCCTTTTAATGTTATGCTGAATTCTAAACTGGAATATCACTAAGTAACTTTGAGTAATGAAAATCCACGTCAAGAAGAATATAACTATTTGTCCTTAATTTCTTTTAGAATGTAAAAGATTTTAAGTAATGTTAAAAGGCTTCCAGTAATAAAACTTTATTTACATTCCTCTTTAGTAGTTATGCTTATAAAGAGAGTCATAATACTAAGAACATGCCTGTTCATCTGAAGTATGCCATAAACAGTTTTTGGTGCTTCTAATAAGAATATACTTGTAAACATCGGGTGCATATTGAAAGTTCTTCTTGGATTATTTTGACTATTTGCCGAAATGATATTAGGGTAATTAAACATATCTCCTACTGGTTGGCATTATTGATGCAATAGTCAAATAATATAGCAGCAAATATGACCAACACTCTTTTAGGAATACCAGTCCTCCTCAACCCGGTGTTTTGCTTCCGTTAAGGTTTGAGTATCATCAATTTAAAAGGTTATATTCTTAAGAGGAAAATATCTCTGTAATTCATCAAGGATTTACTAAACTTTAACCTAATCATGTTTTCTTTGGACTTTCTCAATTCTTGTAGGGACTTGTAAATTAAACATTTCATATTAGAGTAGCAGGTAATTGACACCTTTTAGTTTTGTTAACATGTAATCTTGGAGTTGTGAAAGTAATGTGAATTCTAGGTCAACACTCCCAAATCCTCTGGCAGTACAGGTCAAATGTATGTGGCTAAGAAGAGCGAAGTAGTGACATTTTTTTTTCCTAATCATATTCCCTTGAGTATTTTTCTTCTTTCAAAATTTACTTGCTCCATTTAAAAAATTCTGAGCCATCATCATTTTGATATATATATATACCAGTATACCGGCACTATGACCTTTTCACTGACAAATAAATGAAATCAGCATGCTTTAAATCTAAGAAATTGTTGTGAGTTGTGAGTAAATGATTGATATATCTTGGTTCAAATGAGTTTTGTCATGAAATTTAGAAAGGATTAGCCCTTGTTCTTGAAATTTTAAATACTTCATGTAATTATTTTGTATGTTAGAAACATAAATGTTCTTCAAGCAAAATGCATTAACTTTAAGCCTCAATGTAACGTATCACTTTATTAGATGTATTGGTAGTAATTTTATTATTCTGAAATTTATATCAGAATTTATGCAAGTACCAGGATAAAAATAAGGCAGTATGACTGAGATTTATAACCCATGTTTTTATGCTTATATGTTTGTAAGAGACCTGAATTGACTCCCCCCCCGCCTTTTTTTAATCTAGAAATTTGTAAAAGAGAAGTATGCTGCTTGTTTTTTGGCCAGTTTTCCATAGAATTTTGAAAAGCAGAGTTGGCTACTGAGATATGTTCTACCTATTTCATTCATTATTTTATATGTTCACAATAAACTATCAGAAATACTCAACTGTCTGATTTTTAGATGACAGGAACATTAGAGCTATTTGAGGCAGATTTGACTATACAGTCTAATTTGGCATTTTCAGGGTAAGACCAAGGTTAGTAAACTACTTGTGATTGAAAGTATCAGTCTTCACTAGTTTATTACTCTCTGTTAGGTGATTTTAGTGGTAATAACTAAACCGTCACCTCACTGAACTAATATCTTGTCATGTGTATTGTGGCTAACAATCAATAGCTTCAGAAGCTTCCACCTTTGAAGGCTGAGGATCAGGTTTGGAGGGAACACTTAGTTACTTGGGTGCAAATTAACCTTGTGAATTTCTTGCCATTTAATCTTTCAGAATGCCTTCTGAACAGGCATTTCATTGCATTCTGTCCACTGGCCTGGTTTCCTGTTGGATAAGGACAGATAAAGATGAGCGCCTCCTTTTCTCCCCTGTTGCTATGAACCAAGCAAGCTACCAGCTTCATGCTGGGCCAAGAAAATGAATGAATACAATTAGTCCTTCAGGAGTTCTGGCCTTTGCTAGCTTGGGATAAGTATATGCCAGAAAATTTACCTTTGAGAGAGAGAAAGCGTTAAAATAAAAATGAACAAAATATGAGAATATGTTAAGAATAGAATTTTACATGTTGGGTAGCATTTGGTCTAGTGCTTATTGATTTGTTTTTTCAATATAAATCAATTTAAAATTTTTTATAAGATACCACTCAACCCGCCTCATTTTTGTGTATGTGTTGAATAACTTCTGTAGTAATAAAGACTTAAAAAGCTGTGATATTTTGTTTGAAATAATGAACGACTCTATGTTGAAGATTCTGTATTATCAATTTTCTTTTCAGAAGCAGTATACAAACTGTTAAAATAACATTCCTAATTAGAATATCCACGTTGCAAAGGAAGCCTCAATTTCCCTAAGCACAGTGAGGAAGGTCCTTGCCTCTTACCCAGGACAACTCAGTCAGATCAGCCTTCTGAACTGAGGAAAAAAATTGCCCTTTGATCATTTGTGACGGATAACACCTTCATTTTCAGGTATAAAAACCTCAAAGAGGAGTATAAGAAATGAGGCATTAATACTCACTTTTAATAATTTGTCTTGCGATGGTGGTCTTAGCCAAACATCAATAAATTACTGTCTCTTTTAAGGGCCTGATTTATATTATCGAATTTATATTTTAGTCTGCTTTTCAACCTATGTCCTGAGCTGTTTTGTAGAAAAGTTTCTTGTGATTAATGTGAACTTCCAGTGCTTCTGAATAGGATATTACTCACTACTAGGAGATCTATTTCCTCTTAAATTTGTCTGCATTTATGTTTTCAAAATTTAGTCAGTCATAAAGGAGCACAATGACACAGGACCACTTAGCTTAAAATTAAAAATTAATCAAGTTTTTTTCTGACTACAACTATTTTGCATGATTTTGAGTAAAATCATTCCTAATATCTTCATATTCTTGATAGTTCTTATTGTACTCTCTAAAGGATTTATTGTAAACTGAAATCTGTGTGCTATTTTCTAATTGGAAAATTTGAGTGGATGCAAATTCTTGTTTTTGAGGCTTCTGAATATAATTTTCAAACAGTAAACCATATAGTTCAATGAAAACATTATTTTAAAATATTGAAAACTCTTATTTAAGCTAGCTAGTTGCTGAGAGACAGTAGTGTACCACAGTGATGGTTAGCTCAGCTTTCATTCAGGTAGAATTCTATCATTTTCAATAAGGAAAAATAAACCTTTGTCATCTTTAGAAACATCCTTCATACAATTGACAGTTGACAGGTTGAAGAAAATGTTACTGTCAGGTCTTATTTTCCACTCAAGTGAGGAATAAAAATAGGTTTGAATGATTTTTAAAAATCTTATTTTAAAATTATTTCAAGATGGATAAAATGCTCTTAATCTTTATATGCATATCAGAATTGATCTTCCAGTTGCTTTAGGGAGGGTCAGCAAAGTATAGCTCAAGGAGAGATCGTCTAACAGTAAAGTTCCTATGATTTTTACTTTTAAAAAGTCAAGTACAGTTGATTTGATTGTAATGGGATATTACTGCCTGTTTTATGATTGGATTCTTAGGAGATATAAGATATAAATATTCTTTCTATTATTGCTTTTCAAGTGACCTGATTTTCATGACTGATGATCATGATTCTGGTATGAACTAAAAGTAGAAGTTTGGGCATATGCTCTGTACAGTCATATATATTAGCAAATACGTATATGCCTTGGACAATCATGTTACTAGTACACATCGATTAGACCTGTTTTAAAAATCACTTTGCTATTAATGATTAAAAATAACTGCACAGTATAATATATGGATTACCATGTGGAAGTACATGAATACCTACTTAGAGATTAGAAAAAATATGATTAAGTGCTTATTTCCTGATTTAGAAAAGCTAGTTTTTTGGCTTTCAGTTAAATCAGCGTGTTTTTTTTCCCCCCTAGAAGCAGCCATCTTGTTTTAAGACCGATTTTATTTCTTTCGTGAAATTGGTCCAGAAATGAATATGGACGATAGAAAAGGACTAAACCACTTTATGATCATTTTGGCAGGGCTCTCTACATTTAAAGTTCTATCTTATTTGCGAACTCACTAAAATGCTATCTTATATTTAGTTGACAGAAAAGAATGTTTTAACTTAGTAATAATATGCTTAAACCCAGGCATATTATATATTAATGTTAAATGTTGGGCTGTACCATGTTTCCATAAATTTTTTTTATTGAAGCTTATACTTTATGGCTAATTTCAAAGGAACATATTAAAAGCCCCTATTGTCACCTCCACCCCCAAATCCTGATCTCCTTTTCTGATTATGCTAAGTAGTTCTTTTATTTGTTGGTTGCCTTTTTTTTTTTTTTTAAATTACTCAAGTCTACCAGGAATCTTTCTCCAGCAAAAGGTACTGATAAAAGTATAGGTACCTCTAAAAATGAAGCAGTTGGGGTTATTTAAGATAGATTATATTAAGCCAGAGCCTTTTTGTCTCTGAAATATAAGCTCTTCCTATCACATTAGAACAAATCTTTCTTGTGGGTTCTCATAGATTATTTTACAAGTAAATTCATATTTGTTACTAAAAATTATGAGAGTATATCAACTGAGTCTGCTGTATTTTCTGTCATGTTTTGTATTTCTGGGTACATTTGGAAAACCAGGTGACCTAATAAACTTTACTAAAAATTTATACTATACTCCTTACTACTGCATGTGTTTGATGATGGCTGGAAACATTATTCTCATGTACTGCAGCAAAAGCAGAGTTTCTGAAAAATTAATTTCAGAAGTAACCTGACTTAGCCTGATTAAGCTGGGCACAGATAAATACTACTAATGTCACTTATGAAAGACTGCTTCAGTTTGTTAGAGGTAGGGTTTTGGGTGGTTGTAGATGTAGTGTAAAGGCAATAAATAAAGAGCACATTTTAATAACAGATACATATATCATGGTTAAAGTTCAGGTATGAGTTGACCATTTTTGCACAGAAAACTTTCCTCTGATGTCTAGCATCTGTTTTTCTTTGACTGGCTAGTGAGAAGACTAAAATAACTGAGTTTTCAAAGTGACCTTTTGTTTTTAAATGAATTAACAAATACCTTTTGTTTTTTTTTTCTTGCTGTTTCCAAGCTGTCAGTTTCCATTTTAAAATTTATTAATTATTTATATATGTAAAACTATAATTAAGAATTAACTCTTGCCTCTTTCTCTGAAAATTATGAAAGTAAATTAAAGTATTTTTATATGAAACACGCAGTGTTGTGGTTTGAATTAAAGGAAGTTATGGCATAGTTGGATAATTATAGTGCAAATTGTTACCTAGGTTGTGATGATGACAGACGTGATACTTGATGTTTCATATTTCCTAGATGTCAGTGGGATATACAACTTTGTTACATTTACTAAACTCAATAATGTGTAGACAACTTCACCTACTTACATTTTAATAGTTTTAATTTTATGGAGACAAATGAGAATGGGAGAAAAGGAAAAAATAACTATAAATATGGGAAATTATCTTTTGTGTCTAACAATTAGGTTAAACAAAGTGGGAGCAAATGAGCCTAGTTCCCCTTCTATTGTTTCAGGGCAAGAAAATACAGACAGATGTCGGAATGTGGAAGCGGTGACCTCTGACTCGCACAGCATGGCCACTGCCCTGGTACACAAGTGTCCTGAGCCACCATCGTAGCAGGATGCGTTTTGAAGTGACTGACACTTTGAGATGGAGATCTTGAAACTGATGGTGTAGTTATTTGCAGCCCTCCAAAGTATCAGTCTTTTTAGTTTTCATTTTAAGTTTCTCACTTTACCATTTATAAAAATGTTTCTTTGGCTCTGACAGAGCTTTTGTGGCTTCTGGATGGCTTCTGTATCCATATGGTCACTATAAATCTTTGCTTCCCAATAATTATAGTCAACGTGTTGGGATAATGGAGGCTAAGGGAAGCTCAGATGTACAGTTCTGCTGCAGCAAAGTGTTTGGCCTGCTTTATTTAGCTAATACTTTTCTTCTTCTCCTCCTCCTCCTCCTCCTCCTCCTCCTCCTCCTCCTCCTCCTCCT
>NW_016816948.1:1505835-1508405 GCF_001698545.2 Rhinopithecus bieti
TTTTCCTGCCATCCCAGAGGTTCCAGTCTTTTTCTGGCCGTGTTCCCACTATGGTTGCTAGAACCATAATTAAATGTCTGTTATTAGTGTATTTTTTTCATAGCATTTACAGCATCAAAAGCAAAGGGTCTTGTATGGAACTATAGCTGTCAAGGGAACAATGAAAACTAATTACACACTCTGCTATCACCATGGTCAGCTATACTCTTGGGAAGACAACGTGACAGAGGTGGTGTGTGTGGAGCGGGTGGGTATATGTATACATGATATTCCATAAGAATATGTACACCTAAGGTCAGACATACCTATTGGTTTACCATTATCCTCTGTTCTCTGAAGGAAAAAAAAATGTAGACAGGACTATCTAATTTAGTTAATTAAAATGAAAAAATGTGGTTCTTTGTTAGGAAGGGGCTCCCTATTTTAGCATTCTTCCTTTATAATATGAACTGAGAGAGCCAGCAATATCTATGAGTCTGAATATCTCGTTATTTTGAATATTATTTTGGCATGGTCTTGTTATCAATACATATATTAACATATCTATTATAATTACGTCTTTTGCAAGTTGTTTTTTTACTTAACTCGAGATTTTTCATTGACATCTGATTATTTGAGAGCTAATCACTTAATTCATTTATTATGTAAATCTCTCTATGGCTATTTTTCTCTTTTGATGGCTTTTGCCCATTTTATTGTCTCCGGGCCTGTAGACCTGTGGATAGAGTTGAGAAAGAAAAGGAAACTTAAAAAAAAAAAAATATTCAAACTTTTAGCAGCTTGGATAGAAGATTTGTTAAGGAAAGACCTTAAAGCTATTGAATAACATGAGGGTTTGGATTCAATTTTGGATTTCAGTCATCCACGCCATCCCTGTTCTCTGGTACCACATAGAATCAGAACTTGGCCCTATGTAATGTTTTCCATTACTATTTTCATTCCTAGGGTGAGCACTCTTAGCTGTATCTAAAACCAAAGCCAAATAGATGAATTCAGCAACTACATGTTGATTTGAACTTATTTTTCCAAAGTTTTCACACTGAAGAAATTCTCTATTCCTATGTTCAATATCTAAAAGTTATCATTGATAAACTATTGAGTGATATTATGTGCAGAACACTGGGAGACATACAGAGGATTCAGGGGTAGGAGAACGTTTGCGCCTGTAAGGAACTTAAGAGCATTGTGCAGATACAATAATTTTATACATATAATTACAGAGTATAAAATAGTCCTATAAATGTGCACATGTAGATTTATTTGACAGATATTTATGTCAGGTGTCCACTGTGGGCCAGGTACTGTACTCAGTACTGGAGATACTGCAGTAAACAGCATATATACAGCATCCCTGTCATCATGAAGCATTCGATTAGTAAATTCTAGGTCACTGTTTCTCACACTGTAAGGTGAACACAGACCTGGAGATTTCGTTGAAATGCAGATTTTAATTTAGTAGGTCTGGGCTACATAGGGCTCTGACAGTCTGCATTTCTAACAGGCTCCTGGATGACATTGATGCTGCTGGCCCATGAACCGTGGTTTGGACAGCAAGGTTCTAGATACAATTAAGTGGGAGAGAGATTACTTCTGGCTCTTCTTCAAGGACTCTTGGTTGTATTTGTGCTGAACTTTTCATAGAGTTCTGCAGTTTCTAAAATGGCTCCATATTTACGTGAAAGAAAATTATTTGCCGTTTAGAAAGCCCAGAATGCCTAGTGTTCCTTTCTAACCACTTTCCTTCAACACTCAGACAAATAGAACAGACTTTTACATTGAGGTTTATGCTTCATTGAAAATACACCACTAACAAAGGTAATAGGATGGGGATTTCATTATAAGATTTGGTCTCTGTAGACAAATTCCACTGGAATAAAAATATTACCCTGGTCCAAAAAGTTTAAGGAGGATCCTGTCATAAATGTCTAAGGATATTTATTTGCAAGCCCTCCCAAGATGTATTTTATGTGGCAATGCCAGAATTACACCTCAGAAACAGATTTTTAACACTTTCCAATTTAAATCCATGTGGTTAAATTAACCCCAAATGTTCTTTTACATTCAGCATAAAAGATGACTAACAGTTTTCTACTTTCAATGTCTGGGTTTCTTGTGGGTGGCTTTCAGGAGCCTGTAATTTCAATGGAGTTATAAAAGACTTGAGACAAAATGCCTTCTTTCTGTAAAGTTCTATGATTCTCATAGTGAGAAACCTTTGCTCCTGTAGAGTCTAGGTAATATAAGACCTGCAAATATGCTTCCACTTTTCTCACAGCATATATGTTATTTGCTTTTCAAAGCAAATCTTTGTATTAACAAGTAAGAAATGGAACTAGTTAAATTCAGAAGATTACTCTGTTTTTTTGTGTGTTTTGTTTTACTGACCTTCACTCTGTGTATATAAATACAATATTACTCATCTAAATGAACTGTCAAGTCTTTGAAAGCATCAGTTAAGTAGACTGACTTAATTGAAATATACCTCTATGGAATGATTATTTTAAAAAAAGATGAAACGATTTGTACTTTAAGTCAGGTGTATTTTGTGAAAGGAAATAGACGAACAAGAC
>NW_016816948.1:1508419-1658385 GCF_001698545.2 Rhinopithecus bieti
AATTTCAATGGAGTTATAAAAGACTTGAGACAAAATGCCTTCTTTCTGTAAAGTTCTATGATTCTCATAGTGAGAAACCTTTGCTCCTGTAGAGTCTAGGTAATATAAGACCTGCAAATATGCTTCCACTTTTCTCACAGCATATATGTTATTTGCTTTTTCAAAGCAAATCTTTGTATTAACAAGTAAGAAATGGAACTAGTTAAATTCAGAAGATTACTCTGTTTTTTTGTGTGTTTTGTTTTTACTGACCTTCACTCTGTGTATATAAATACAATATTACTCATCTAAATGAACTGTCAAGTCTTTGAAAGCATCAGTTAAGTAGACTGACTTAATTGAAATATACCTCTATGGAATGATTATTTTAAAAAAAGATGAAACGATTTGTACTTTAAGTCAGGTGTATTTTTGTGAAAGGAAATAGACGAACAAGACGGTGGCAACTTAATTTAAGTATTCTTTTACTTTAAAACAAATTTTACCGATACGTTTTGATAATTTTAAAACAGAAGCAAATATTTTCTTTTAAATCCTCAATGGATTTAATGAGAACTTTGGGTACTATTTCATAATAACTATGAATGTTACTAAGAATAGTAAGATAGTACTGTTTTGTTAGTTTATGTTTATGTGCACTGTGGTGTAAATGAGGTTTCTCAAACAGTGAATTTGGGGTGACAGGCACTGTTTTCCAGTGTTTCCAGTTTTATGATTCTCATTGATCCTGAAATACGAGCATCTTCTGTGACTCTCTGTGAACTGAAGTGGCTCCTAAAAAAGAACTATGATATATGCTTCAAAGATAGTTAAATTTAGGAATAGGATATAGTCACTGATTAAGTGAAGTAATTTGCATATCTCTAAGGAATGGGTTTGTTGAAAATAGAGTTGATATACCTAAGATTTGTGTTTTGGATGAAGTAGAAGATGCTCAGTAGTTCTTAATACTGTTTTTCACCTCCATTTTTTAAAAAAGAAAATAAGCACATTAAATGTTTTTTATTTAACTCAGAGTTATTAACAGTGACTTGTCATCATATTGATAGGTTGTAACCAAGTTCTTCTGTATACTAATATATGTTCCTATACAGATTATTTAACTGCATGTAGTAAAAACATTGTGTTTATGTACTTTTTTGTTTTGAATTTTTACAATAGCAACTGTTACAGATCAAACTTCAAATTTGTTTGGGTGTTGGATAGGCAAGGACTCAGAAAGTAAGATATTAAAAAACCCATATCAGATTATATTTGTCACTTGTCTGTTAACATTTTTTGGTTTTATTTCAGAGCTAATTAAATTTCAGCTCTATCTGAGTTGTAAGTATGCCATTTATAGTGGTGAATCTAAGCTTCAGTTTCTTTACCCTAATAGATAAATGGGTATAATAAAAATATCTCCCTCAGACTTGTGAAAATTTAAAGGAATGTGCATATGTGACTGGACTTTAAAACTGATATAAAACTTGTAAAAAGGATAAAGTCAATCATATCTCAATAAATTGGGGGAAAATAGAGATTTAAGGGGAGTTACCTCACTTTATATATCTTCTTGTGAATCTCACTTTATATATGTTCTTGTTAAGTTGCGTAGAAAATACATTCTTACAAATAAAACTTATTTTAAAAGCATCACAGAAGAGTTGACTTTTTAAAAGATAGACCAAATTGTATCATTTTGTAATATATGTTGTTCCTGAGAGATGATTTGTATATTTACATTGGGTTTTATTTAAAGGAATTTGCATTTTAGGTTTTATCTTGTGATTTCTAAAACAGTAATAATGTGTAAAGAGTGACTCTTGAGAGGCAAGTCTTCCAGAATCTTCTTCCCCAGAAAGGAATTTTGAATCTCCTTTGTAAAATTGACGAGGTTTATTTTTAATGCCCTCTCTTCCCCTCTCAGTTTGTCTCTGCTATATTGTTTCTTCTTTGACTTCTAAAATCCTGATATTCTACTTTGGACTTCATAGTTATAATGAGATATCTCCATCTCAAAGGAGAAATTAATGAATACCGACATCCTCTTGGAGATGCTTGTATTTCCAATGAGGAGCTTGTTGAAACAAATCAATTCCTATCTGGGCCTGCTCCTTACGGGCAGCTGGGCTGTCCCTGGGATCCTTGGATTTTTCTGAATTCTGCTGCTGGAAGAGCAGGGTTTTTAGCCTCTTGACGCTCTGCTTGAGAACTCTTGCTATTGACTATCTTAAACTTAGTACATATTATACACACATTGATGTGAGAGGCATAAATAGATCATAACAACATGTAGCTGAGAAAGGAAACAGGATTTGTCAAGGAACACATTTTAATGCATTGAAACCTGCGCAATACATTACTGCCAAGGGGCTGCTTTCCTATAGAATTGTCTGGTGGTTATTCAAAGCCAGTTTTACTTCCTATGTTTATAGTTTGTTTAGGTGGATAGCAAATGTGCCTGTTACTTTTTAAAAAATTTCCGTCATATACTTACATAATCATTTTGTAACGTTGTTTTACTCCTGAAGGTACAAACTTCATTTATGCCAGAAAAGGGTAATTCATAAGGGAAATTGTCAATGATCCTTATGTACTGTACCCAGAAATTTAGTGATGTCGGTGGGCAGAACTTGGCCACTAGCAATAAAAATATTGGGTCTAACATAAGCCATACCAAAATTATTTGAAAGAACACTGTGAACTCTACTTAACAGATTTCTCTTAAAAGTACAGCATTTTAATATTTACAATCACTGTGCTCATAGGAAAGTTAGATTTCGCTTCATTGCTCTTAGATCATTTTGTACAAAAGCAAGTTTCTTTTTTCCTGCTAAATTGGAAGTTAAAATTTGTTGAGGGAATGAGCTTGCTGTGAATTTATTTCAAGTTTAAAGCTTGGTAATTTTATGTTACTTGGATTCCATGTCTGGTGAATGATATTAGTTACAGTCCCTCCCTTGCTCCAGGCTTGCTTTCTTGGCAAAAGGGTAGTCAAGAAGTTTAAATTTTGATAACTTATTTATTGACATTTTGTATTATTAAAATACTAATTCCTTATATTCTTGTACATCAGTTAAAAAATATCAGCCAAAGACTACGTCTCAGCCAGGCTTACTCAGTAATTTTTTTTCCATGAGAGCATGTTGATTGATCAAATTGCATGTGTATAGCTATCTAGTAATTCCTTAAGATGTTGAAATGATTGGATTGAGCTGCAGCTTAATTATTCAGCTTTTATTAATATGGTAAATAATGTACTAAAGGCTAGAGCTGAACGGATTCCAGTGCATGTGATGAATTTAGACAGTTGAATAGGCTAATCCTAGTGCATCACCTTTTACCTAATTTTTTTGGAGGGAGGGATGGTTTGAATTATCTTTATTTCTCTTAGTGAAAGGCTGAGTTATGTCAATGTATTTTACATGTTTAAAATACAGAAGATGCTCTTTAGTACTAAGATTGTCATAAACTAGAATTGTATCTTTGCACAGTTGTAAATTCTCTTCAATTTCTCTTTTTAAAGTTTTTAGATCATTTGGCTCTGTTCTTATGGAAATGTTGCAAAATGTGAATGGAATATACAGTTAAGTCTTTAAGCAAAAGGAACAAAGTCTATTTAATGATTTGAATGGAATAATGAGTATTATAGTTGGTTATGGCAGACAACTATGAATTTCTTCCTCAGGTATCTAACACATCTTCAGTAATTTTATATAGCCTTAATCATTTTAGTAAAATTTCCCAACTGTCACTTTGGGTTAGTTCTGTGGCAATTGACCTTTAAAAAAAAGTTTAAACCAACTGGCAAATACAAAAATCCTTACAGTTAAGTAGTTTCATATTTAATATAGAGGGTCTGTCTATATTTATGTCAACAGAATGCAACATACACCCACAGGAAAGCTTTATTGGCTCTAATATGGTATTAGAACAAACTATCCATCTCACCTCCCACCTGCTGTCTCATAGTAAGCCTCTTTTACTGGCAGGAAGAGAATATTTGTGACTTTTTTTTTTTTAAGTCACTCTCTTCATAGCCATAGATTAACCTTTCCAATCTCTTGCAAAGATAGCAGGCATACTTACTAGTATTTATCATAGCATACTCTTAATTCATGGGGTTTGGTATTCACAACTTCATTTTGTAATCACACTTGAATTGGTAGTATACATAAGACCTGGTCTGGAAGTCAGTCATGGAGTTTGGGTTAACTTCACCTAGAGTTCTTGCATTGCCATTCTGGGCAGAGTAGGCAAACACTGGCAAGCTCTTGAGTGGGTGATAGGATCAGGACCCTGCTCACAAGATATACGTGGGTCACATTAAGTAGATTTGCACTGCAACCTGAATATGGAGTTTTAAGACTGCAGTAATCAGTGTTGGAAGACGATTGGTTTTTCTTGTTATAAATTGCTAATTAGTATTGAAAGTCTAACCTGTTTTGTTGAACAGCCTCTTATTTTCTTTGAGAAAGTGGTTTGGACAGTAATCTATTTATCTCTATACCCCTCTTCCCTCTAGTTAAAATCTAGAAACCTCTGGGGACTCCTCCTGTTGAGTTCTGCTTGGAAGGAGCTTTAAAACAGTGCCTCCAAACTGAAGTAAATATTGACTGGGTCTGGGACTGAGCCCTGCTCAAAGCCTCCTATTGTTCCTCCTTAGTCAGCACTCCAGAGCGAGCTCAAGTATGCATGTGTTAGGAAGAGAAGAAAGGCTGTGGAGGGAAATTAACAGGGCCCACAGCTGAACTCATAAATGCACCGTATAGAGGAAAGGGAAGCTGACTACAAAGCCAGCTGGAGCTTACACTGGGTTATGGAGAACTTAGGAGATTGAAGTGTAGAAACGCTGGCCAGCCTGTCTGCTTTGGTGAAGTTTAAGGTACACAAAGCTGCTTGTCTTGGTGGGTCCAGCCTGTCTCTGAGTGCAACTTTCATGTCAGTGATGCTGTATTCTCAAGGAGACGTGAGTTACAGCGTTTTGGTGGTGAACTTGGAAGAGAGAAAAAGGGTAAACCCTCAGATTCCAGAATGATGCTTCTCCCTCCCTGGTACCTGTTCTGATGCCTCTGTCAGCCTTCCCTCCTTCAGCTGTCATGTTGGATTACACACTCTCTTGGGTCTCCTAAGTGCTTTGGCATCCCTGGGGTATCAGATGGGTGAGGGAGAACCATATGCCATTTGAAATGAAAGTTCTGAAGAGAAGATGTTCTTATTATATGAAAAATTTAGACTTTTTTTTTTTTTAGAAAAGAAAATTAAATCATTTAAATATGGAACAGATTCCCTTGTTTAAAGTGGAGTACTTTGAGGAAAACTGCTTGTATTTTACCATTCAGTTTAAGAACCCAAACAAACAGCTTGGCTGACTTATGTTTAGTGAAATCATGCCCCGACATTTACTAAACTAAAAAGTAAACATCTTAAAAAGGAAATTCTTTGTGTGTCTTGACTACAAGTAAATTGTTAATCGAAATACACAGTAAATAGCACCAAAGGGCATATTTGGATGTTATTCATTTCGCAGCTGATATTGTAGAGCATACTTTTAAATTTGTAGTCTTACTGTGATATTTGATTAGAACATATCAGTGGCTAAAGACCACATGCAGGCACAATACCAGGAAAATTAGAATTCGTTTTTTTTTTTTTTTTTTTTTGAGACAGAGTCTCGCTCTGTCACCAGCAGCTGGAGTGCACTGGCAGATCTCAGCTCACTGAAGCTCGCTCCCGGGTTCAGCACAGTCTACTCCTGGCCTCAGCCTCCCAGTAGCCTGGGACCTACAGGTCGCCGCACCACGAATCGCCTCGCCCGGCTATTTTTTTTTTTTTTTTTGTATTCCTTAGTAGAGACGGGGTTTTCACGTGTTAGCCAGGAGTGGTTCATCTCCTGGACCTTGTGATCACGTCGACCTAGCCTCGCCAAAAGTGCTGGGATTACTAGCTTGAGCCACCGCGCCCAGCCACAATTAGAAAATTCTTTGATTGCCAAGGCAATCATCAAACTGTTGTGCTTCAGGTCACTAATATATTAGAACAATAGTGTCACAATATAGCATGAAATGCTATGGACAGAGAGAGAGAAAAAGCACATCTGTTCAGGGGTATCAGAAACTACTTTCTGGAGAGGAGTAATTTAGTCTAGACCTTGAATGATGGATATGATTTTAAAAGAGGTGGGGAAAGTAGCTGAAGAATATTGCAGGGATCCTTAGGAACAGGAGCAAAGGCCTACTGACTGTAACCTTGTAGATGGATTTGGGGAATAAACAGAAAGTAGTTTATTCAGGGTGAAGGGGATCTACTGAAAGTACCTGTAGCATGGGCTGAAGAGGTAGGTTGGCCAAGTTGTGGAGTGTGAATTTAAGGTTGGTTTTGTTTTGACTTTTAAAAGACTTTATTTATTTAGAGCAGTTTTAGGTTCACAGCAATATTGAGAGGATGGTACAGAGATATCCCGTATACCTCCTACTCTCCCACACATACACGAGGCTGCATTTTTAGTAGGGGGAGGAGGACCATTATATTGCATTATTCTTTATAATAGGTGGGTTAACACGGTCCTAATATGTATTATAATTGTTCTGCACTGTTGTATATCTTAGCCACTGTTTAATTGCTTTGTAAATATAACTGAATACTGGTAAATGTTGAAGATCTTCAAATTAGGCTTAATTTATAAGTGGTTAGGTGGTGGGATGATAAAAATCAGAGTAATTTTAATATTTCCAGATGAAACTTAGGGTGCTCTATTATATCTGAATTGTTTCTCTGACATATGGATTGAACAGTTGTTTTCAAACTTTTTTTTTTTTTTTTTTTCCAAAAAACCATTGTTCACAAAAATAATTCGCAAAATGTAATGTGTAAAACAAAAGAAACGCCAAGCCGCCAAGCAAACATCAAGTTGTAGTTTGGAGAGGTTGAGGGGTAGGCTGTGCTCTATTCCCAGGCTTCTTGAGAGGCCTGCGAGGACCCCCTATGGTTCTTTGAATCATGTTTTTAAAACCTTCCTAGAGTACAGGCTTTGGCATTTACTTAGGGGCAAATAGAAGCAATGCTGTGGAAGAGATTCATTTTTGCTTTTACAGGCCACAGAAGTGCTTATGTGACCCTCTAGGAATTGACTTGAATAGCTCCCATTTATTGAGCACTTACTGTATATGAGCATAGTCCTTTACAGACTAAATCATCATCATTTTAAAAATTCCTGACGAAAGCTCTTATGAGGGAGGTATTATTATGATTCTTGTTTTACTCATGAGAAAACTGATTTTTACATACTTTATGCTAGCCAAAGGTCACTTGGCGAGTAAATGGCCCTTACCGCTCAGCTGGGCTGTGTGGAATAATATACTTTGTCTAACAGAATTCAATGAAATGTTGAAAGGTGACCTTGGGGCAGAATTTCCGAGGAGATGCAGTGGAGGAGAATGATAGGGACTATATGCTAATATGAAGAGAGTATTAAAAATGCACATTTTTATTCCTCCTTGTTGAACATGTAATTGACTGAGGTAGCAAGCCATAATTTGGCATCCACTGCAAATAACTAATATAACCAGAGGTTAAATGTTTCGTGGACTGGGGCTTTGGAGCTAATTGTGAGGCCATGTGTATGTACAAGCTGTGTATACAACCAGATTGATAGGGATTCACATGCCCACTGGCCCTTCTTGCCTGCATGCAGGTAAGCTTGGTGCCTGAAGGCTGGCAAAGGTATAGAGCTATTTTTGAAGACTTTCAGAAGAAATTCTGGATATTCCCTGAATAAAAGTTTTAGAATTTAGCAATCATACAGTCAAGAAATTTTCCTCTATATTCAACCTAAATTATTTAACTTAAAGTCAGTTTTGGTTTACATAATAACAGTATACATTTACTGAAGAATTTTAAATGCAGATTTTGCTTTCTGTATTGTAAGCACATTTTGAGCAAGAAATGATCATTTTTAAGCTATAGGGAACAATACATATGCGCTTGAATTGACTCTGCATTCTTTTGTGTCCTGAATCCCTCACTCTCATCTTAGTTTCCCTTCCTTTTGTTTCATTCCTTCACAGGAGTTTTTGCCACAGAGCTTAACAGCCAGTAAATTCTTCCTGATTAGTTTCAAAGACAAAAGTCTCCTGATAGGCAGTGAGTGGATCAGGTTCTCACCTAATCTCCAGAGAGACAACATGCAAGGAGAAGAAAGGGTTTGACACTTTATCCATTATGTACCTCTCTGCTTTGCCAGACTCACCCAAGTCTTTTCATTGAATTGTGTGCCTGGAAACATTAGGCAACTCATTCCTAGCACAGCCCTTTGTACCTCTGCAGTGGAAGTTGTTACCCCATCTTCTAATTTAGTTGTTTATATGGGTAATATTAGTATATGAGTTATACTATAGTTTATGTATGTTTGCATTTTTGTGTGTGTTCTCATTACTAGATTCTAAGATTCTTGAGGTCAGAGATTGAGTCATGCAAAAACACCACACCCAGGGGCTGGCCCATGATGATTAAGAACTTGAGGTGGGTTGGTTCTGAGTACACTTCTCTGCTCCCCCACTGACTACTTGCCATGGACCTAGACAAGTTACTTAATCATTCCCTGTTTCATCTTACTCATTTATATATGGAAATACTAATATATTTGTCTGATAGAGTTACTGTGAGGATTAAATGAGATATTATTAAACATAAAGGATAGAAAAATGCCTGGCACGTAGTATGTGGTCAATAAATTTTAGCTATTAATACTTTCAAATGAATTTCTGTATTATTATACAAAAATACCATGTAATTATACAGAGGTATGTCAAAGAGAGAGCATAGTCTAACTTTAGAGTCGGGGTGACCTGGGATCAAATGCTGCCTCTTTTCTCCAACCCTCAGTTTTCACTTATGTAAAATAAGGAGGATGTATAATTTGTAAAATTGTGTTGATTAAGTGAGAAAGTAAATGCATATAAAATGCCTGGTGCATAATACTTGATTCATGAAATCTAGGTATTATTCATTTTTATTATTCTGATTCATTAACATGGAGAATTAATCATTTGAGGATTAGCCTATGAGTTGTCTGCCCATAGTGTGCCTCTCTTCATTTCAGTTTTTTGGCTGCCTGTTGCCAGATGTTTTGCCAGCCTAACTGAATTCATGTATTGATTTGTGAGAAAATTATTCTTTTTGATTTTAGCAGTTTGAAAGATGAAAAAAATATCTTTTAAAAAAATACCAAGGCCTGGAGTCAGGTTTTTTTATTTTCTACCAACTAGATGTTTACCTTAAGCAAGTCATCGATTGCTCTGGGACTCTGTTTTTCATCTTTACAAGGTGATTGAATTAGTCGATCTCTTAGGCGAGAGCATCTCACTTAGAAGATCTGAGATGTGGCAAGGCCTTGACACTATTTAACTGTTTGACCTTGGGCAAGTCACTTAACCTTGGTCAAGTCGTGTTTCCTCATCTGTGAAATGAGGGGATTGTTGTCTTCTGGGAGGTCATTTTCGACTTCATGAATCCATCGGCCTTTAAAACTTCTTTGTTTAAAACTTATAATGTACTTCTCCCTAACCCCTCAATTTTGTTTTTTCAGTTACGAGGAACTAATACATACATATTTACATTGTGTAAACTTTTGAAGAGGACACAGAGATTTTCTTTTTTACTTTCAAACATGACTCTGAAGATTTTATTAAAAGGATTTTTTTCTGTTTTGTTTTCAGACATGACTTTAAGTATTTATATCTGGAAAACCACACTGAAGTTACAATTAGTCAGTAATAAAAATAATGTGTGACATATATTCAACTACCCAAACCACCCAACATCTCTCATCAGAGTTGATGAGTTGAATCCTGAAGTCTGATGCAGGGAGATTGCAGCTGCATTGTATCTGATTAAATTCTTAATTTAGATTAATTCTAAGAATTAAAAATAGTTTTAAAAAATCTAAATGCTTCAAAAGAAGAAAAAGAAGGGCGTAGAATAAAATGTTTTCAATTCACAGCTATAAAATGTACCACAAGTTGAAACTATTTGGTTTTCATTTGTTTTCCCTTTGCCTTTGGAAGGAAGTAAGAAGTAGAATAAGAATTTTTAAACATTGGGTAATTGTATAAGTATTTTAATTCAGCAAACAATTATGCAATATAAGTATTTATCATAGTTACATAAATATGACCCCATTGTCACACCCTTTTATTCCATGTTTTGACAAAGCTCAACTAATTTTATACGTATCTTTCATGTGATTATTAAAAGTATATAAATAATATCATAGTAAACTTCATAATATGAAATAGACTTTTCAAAACTCGCTTTAATAATCAGTGAGAACCTAAGTGAATAAGACATGTTGACTCTTTAAAGTAAGTTACAAGATGCCGGTTCTCTTTGCAAGAATGATGTAGCAAAAAAATCAGTTAAACTTTTTTTTCAGTGAAACTTTTAGGTGATTAAATGCACTTGCATCAAGATGATGGTAAGTATAGAAATAGGGTATATAAACAGAAATGCCTAAGTATTATCTAATCCACCTGTTTAATGCCCTTCTTGCATTGGACAGCCTTGCTTATAGAGCTCATTTATTGGAGTTGCCTGGCCCACTCAGGGTCTGTTATCTCTGCAGTTTCTAGTCAAATTATTCCTAATCAGTTTCATGGGTAAATTGGACTGGATTCACCCCATTTCCTGTGACAGTGTGAGTTTTCGGTGGACTAATCAGTCACAGAGCACAGTGATGTGTCCTCTTAGAGGTTAGGCTAAGTAGGTTGATTGTGAGCAGCAGCCATTACCGACAGTAGAATGTGTGTTTGCTGGTGTTTCTGCATTTATTAATTTGTTGGACATGAACTTAATGTTTTTCGTTTCGTTGTTATCTAATAAAAGCAGTTCAACTTAACTTAATCCAAGTTGAACTTTTGTGGGATCTATTTTATCCCTCTCCATTATTTTATAATTCTGTAATCTTAAATTTTTTGATTATCAGAATGAACATTAAAGTAGGTCTGTTTTACTAATAATTATTTCCAGTTACCAATATAGTTATTTTCATTGAAAGACATTCATAAAATAAGAGCTCATTATAATTGCAATGCCAGTTATGGGACTATGATTTTGAACTATTGTTTCTCTTTTATAAATATTGAGTTACTGTTAATTTATTGTAGACAGTTAGAGCCGTGATGCATTGTGAGATGCTGAAGAAAGTGTATGTAGTAGCTACATATTTACACCAAAAAGTTTGCTTGTCTGGCTCTTAAATTTCCAGAATTGAATAAGATAGAAATATGTCGATATTTTGTTAAGATGCAAAATAAATCATCTTACTTAAATACATACATATACTGCATTTTACATAATCTTATCAACTATATTTCATTTTCTTGTGTTTCATATTGTTGTCCGGGTGATAATATCACAAAGATGCTACTTTTTTAAAAAAAATTTGCATTATAGGGGCTTTATGCATCTCATAATTATCTTTGATATGTTATTTAAAATATCCTTAATAGTTGCCTACAGCATGCTGACAATCATTCAAAAGTCCCAATTTCAGTGGAATATATATAATAAAATAATATTTCTGGAGAAACTTAGAGAACTGATCCCAAATGTCTGTACTTTACACATAGAAGAAAATCCCATACAATGAAGCCTTTAAAATAAGCTTAAAAAATTTCTTTGTAATCAAGGACATTCTATATCAAGAACCACTTGCAGCGATGGTACCCACTGATAGTAAGTAGAAGTATCTCCCTCACCATGTAAATATTTTTTTGAGAAGCAGTTGAATGTTCTCTCAACAGCTGCCCCTTTCAATAAGATACGCACAAAATGAGTCAATGCGTGTGACCCTTTCTGTCTCAGTGTTTACAGGGAGATCCAGGAACTCAAGTAGATTTGTAAAAGGAAGAACTAGCACCAACATGTTTAATCAGTATTACCCTTTACTATCCCTCAGTAATATTTATCTCACCTCACTGGACATTAATACCGGATACTTATAATCTACTTCGTTTCTTTGTGTTTACAGTAGTCAACATAGTGCTTGGCACACAGTAGGCATGTTGTAGAATTTTTAAAATATGAGAATAATGCCTTTAAGCATATAGTATCTTTAAATTTTTCAAAAATGTTTTGTATATAAGATGTACAATATGTACACCATGATATATGTATATCATGTTTTGATATACAGAGTGAAATGATTACTGTATCAAGGAAATCAGTATATCCATTCTATCCCTTTTAGCATACTTTCAGTATATGATACAATGTTAATAACTATAGTCATCATGCTGTACATTCCATCTCTAGATTGCAACTGCGTACTCTTTGCCTATACCTTAGACACTAGGTACTAAGCATAAAGTGTCTGTTAGAATCTGCTCACCTATCATTTTGTAGAAAAAGAGCTATGCTTTAGTTAACCAATTTTTTGTTAGTTAATTGGAAGCCACCGCTAACCTATGATTATTCTTCACAGCAGAAGTGTAAATAGATCCTTATCCATTGTTTCTCTTAGCTGCATTGGTCTCATCCTCTTAGGTATTTGAAAAGATAGATTGATGATGGCAAAACAGGTGACAGCTTCAGGCCACAGGGAATATGTGGTCAAATGAGTTTGGCTCTCTTAATGGTACTGAATCCATATTTATCTGGAGAAAACAATAATAGCTAAGTAGCTAATGTGATCAAGGTTTAGAATGAGCCTTTTATTGTGGTTGTTTTTGTTTTAGCAATCTTCAAATCAAGAGTTGCATCTTTAAACATGCCTAACACTTTTAAACATTTGGGGGCTGTTCTGTAAAGAATTCATGACTTTAAGTATATGTAATATCCATAAGATGTGAATGAAAAGAACTACCCCTGCCCAATCTTTCTGAAGTGAGAGTCAGACAAAAATATTTATTTGGTCTGGTGTTTTAGGGTAAATTTAATGACTAGATTGACTATAGAACTTGATTCAGTATAGTGTGAACAAATTGGTTTACATGGCACTAAAAACACTCTTATACACACCAAGATCTGCTAGATATAAATTTGGCAGAGTTATTAACATGTGAATAGTGAATGCCACTCACAAGGACTTTAAAACAAATTATGAAGAGTAGTACAAATTTAATTCAGTCAGTTGGGAAAAATACTTTGGATAAAATACAGGTGGACAGTTTAGTGCTATGCAAGTTTAAAGGTAGCTTGGAAATTACTTCAACTTCTCCAAGGCAGATTTACTGATCTTTGTGTCCCCTTGTTTGGAGCTTTTCACATAATAGATATATATTTTTTTCTGGGTGTATTTAACCCATGTCTGAATAGCTGAAGACATTTGTAAGCCATGGCATTATATAATTGACTATAAATAACTAAGGCATGTGGGGCTTAATACTTAGGTGATGGGTTGATAGGTGCAGCAAACCACCATGGCACGTTTACCTAACAAACCTGCACGTCCTACACATGTATCCCAAAACTTAAAATTTAAAAAACAAAACAGACCGGGTGCAGTGGCTCACGCCTGTAATCCCAGCACTTTGAGAGGCCGAGGTGGGCAGATCACCTTAGGTTGGGAGTTTGAGACCAGCCTGACCAAGGTGGAGAAACCCTGTCTCTACTAAAAATACAAAATTAGCCAGGTATCATGGTGCATGCTTGTAATCCCAGCTACTCAGGCTACTCGGGAGGCTGAGGCAGCAGAATTGCTTGAACCCAGGAGACGGAGGTTGCAGTGAGCCGAGATCGCACCATTGCTTTCCAGCCGGGGTGATAGGGCGAGACTGTCTCAAAAAACAAACAACAAACAAAAAGTAAACAGTAGTCACTTAAAATTTGTTGAGGAAATTCACTTCTTAAACTCTTGATTGAGCATCTGTTATGTGTCAGTTACTAACTAGGTAATTAACAAAGATTTTTAAATGACAAAATAGTTATTCATGAAAAAATAACTGGATTTGTCTGCTTGTTACAGCAAAAAGTACAAGTTTCTATTTATATATGAGATTTCCTTGGATGCAAGTATTTCTTCTGTTTAATGAACCTATTCTAATAGACCATGTTTTGTTCACTAATTTGAATAAATAATTTTTGAAATGAAGCAAAATGTCGTATTTTTTTCTAAATAATGATTTTTTCTCATTTTTTATTTTAAGTAAGCACTAAAGTTTTCTGAAGGTTAGTAGAAGATAACAAGTAGCAATGCAGTATTTGACAAATCTGAGCCAAGGTGACTATTTATCTCTAATGGAGGATGACAACGACGGATTTAAGAAGTCATCCCCTGTATTGTCTCCAGCACAAAAACCTTCCGCCTGCATCTTTCAGCTTGTATCACCACTTCTAAAGGATCCATGGGCAAACTGCTGAATTTTTATTAATCAGCTTAACTTAATGAGATGAAAAGACCTTTTCAAAAGAATGGAGAAGGGAGAGACAGATACTGAGAGCTACTCTAATTCTTTTCCATGAAAAAAACATTTTCCTCCCTGATTTTCCAGGGAAGACATATTCAGCTGTTTCCAGGTAATTCATCCGGCAAGTCTTTCTAATTTTCACACACAGACTTTCTCTAGCCATGTGCTGCCTTTATTATTACTATTATTATTATTAAAGTAAATTGCTATAAAGAAGAATTAATGAGAGTTGAGGGGGGAAATACCTTTGGGAAAGAAGGCAGGAAAGCTTAAGCTGATAAAACATGACTCTTTTTTGATGGGGGCTCTGTTTGGATAACTTGCTCTTGTCTAAATTCTTCTCTCTTCTGGTCCTTCCTGTCCCCACTGCCCCATTCACTTCCCTCTTGTCAAGCTTACTTCATAAACGGTAGCAGCTGGAGATCTTTTAGTGGCATTCAGGGATTACTTCCCTTTGGGGTTTTGATAAGCCCTGATGCTTGAAACACAGTGAAGGCGCTTCTGGAGACAATCACCGTTCAGGCTGGGACCATGGGACCCTTTTGGGGGTCCAGATGGTTGTGTCTGGAGAGCACCCCAGGATGTGCTACAGATGGCAGATCACTGAAGCAGGGTGTCCATGGGCCTGAATGATAGATAAGGAAGCAGTCAATAGAGGAATGGGCTTCTGTGCAGTCAGTAGAGGGTGCTTCCTATGATTTCTTAACCCACTTGACTCACCGCCCACAAATCCTCCTGTAAATGGTTGCATTTGAATATATGACCAGCCAGAATTGCTACCACTAAAGTCCATGTAGTCCAGTGCTTACCAGAACCCCTGTAATGGGACCCGCCTCCCTGCACAGTGGGGGCACTAGCATGGCAAGATTCTGATTTCATTTGTTAGATTCACTGAAGTGTTATTTAAAGAACTAAGCCACCCAGTGCAGGGGCATCAATGTTAGAAGATAATGTGCTATTGCCTCCTGTTGTTTTTTCTGACCCTCCTAATAGTTTTCTTGTATTACCTGGTGATTTGTCTCAATATATGCCTTTTAAAATTTAGTTCTGAGACTGAATCAGGAAAACTATATAAAGATGGTACCACATGGGGCCTTCAAGATCGTTTAGTTTTTTTTTCTTTCAGGTGAGGAAAATGGACAAAATGACATTTTAGATGTCACAGAAAACTCAAGTCTGTCTTATCTATAATTTCTAGGATTTTTTTCTTCCCACTCTCCCCATGGAACTCTTTGTTTAAAGTGGTCGCTAAAAGACTTAATAGAAAATTATAGTGCCAAGGAGGCTCCTTTAAAAACCATGACCAGTCCCCGTATCCTTTCTTTCTCTCCATTTTGCAAACATTTTACTTTTTCTTCTCTCTTCATACCATCTTCTACCATCTTGGCTTCATGTCCTTCAGGAAAGTAAAAACACATATATTTTAGAGAATGTTTTAACTGCCCAATTAAATGGTGATTAAGTGGTGATATTCTCCAGTCTAGGAAATATTTTAGAACTCATGTGCATTCCAGGGAAAGAAGTCTTGTTTTGGAGGGTTGAGAATTGATTCACTCTCGACATTCCTTGGCTTTTTTTGTTGACAAAATTGTATGTATCTGTGGTCTATAAGATGATATTTTGATATAGGTATACATCGTGGAATAACTAAATCAAGCTGTTTAACATATGCATTACTTCACATATTTTTTGTGGTGAGAACCCTTGAAATCTGCTCTCAGCAATCTTGAAGTATACAATATATTATTAACTATAGCCACCATAATGCACAATAGATCTCTTGAACTTAGTCCTTCTGTCTAAGGGAAAGTTTGTGTCCTTTGATCAAAATCTCTCCAGTCCCTATAATCCCCTCCTTGGCCTTTTAAACAAAAGTGAAGTGTCTCATTAGATAGATTTTGGGACACAGGAAATAAGATTGATTATGATTTTACTAAGTCATTGAATGATGGTGATAGAGGGTGCCACTTAAAATGCCATCTGTTTGGGCTAGGCCTTCTCTGCCTTGTCTCCACTTAATCCAGCTCATGGCTTTTAGATACTGCCCTTTTTTGACAGTTCTGACTGGGGAAAAGGAGAGTATGGGCAGTTTTAGGCTAGCCATTGGGTTGAGCATGGGCTTGATGTGGAGCTGGAATATAGGAAACAGCTGTTCTTTGTCTGGGTGGACAGTCATTGATTTTTAAATACTTGGGCCTCCTGATGGCATAAAAACCCATTTGTGCCTCTTTAGATTAAGGTTAATTTTTGTGGTAGTGAGTGCAGATGCAATGAACAGATGCTGCACACTTGCTTTGGCTTTTATAATACTCTTTATACTTTAAAATGAAATTTAATTAAAAATTAAATGCATCATTAGTTCATAAAAAGAAAAAAATCCTTAAATAGAATGTATTGCATCAAATAAAATCATTGTCCCAGTATACCTTGGGAGGTGATGTATTAATAAACTTCCCGGATAAAAGTGAACTATTATTGACTAGGTTTTTTATTTTTCTCCTGTATACATAGTCCACAGCCTACCATGCTCTTGTGCATACAGTGATTTCCTAAAACTGTAGTAACCTTAATCAGAAAATTATAAGCACTGGAAATTGATGATTATTCATTTTCTCTGACACAAAGAAAAGCAGTGTCCAAAATGTGTGTGAGCTTTATATCTACATAGTTTTTTTTTTTTTTTTTTTTTTTTTTTTTGAGACAGAGTCTCACTCTGTTGTCCAAGCTGGAGTGTGGTGGTACAGTCTTGGCTCACTGTAACCTTCACCTCCTGGGTTCAAGTGATTCCTGTTCCTCAGCCTCCCGAGTAGCTGGGACTACAGGCACACACCACCACGCCCGGCTAATTTTTTGTATTTTCAGTAGAGATGGGGTTTCACCATGTTGCCCAGGCTGGTCTCGAACTCCTAACCTCAAGCAATCCCCCTGCCTTGGCCTCCCAAATTGCTGGGATTACAGGTGTAAGTCACCACACCCAACCTATTTTTAATCACATCCATGTATTTTATATCTATCTATCTATCTACCTACCTACCTACCTACATACCAGGTTGCTAAAATTCAAACTCAGAAATAGAAGTGACCTGGTGTAGCCTGCTCCGGTCTGCCCACTGGCTCCCTAGGTTCTTGTCTCCTGGGGAAAGAGAGACTCCCAGGTTGTTTGTGATTGACCTTGCATGTGGCAGCATTCTCATTTGTCTTTCAAAGTATCTGTAGAGCAGTTACCTCTGTGGTTAGGAAAACGTTTGTAGTTTAGAGCTGTAATACTACAAGACAGTCCGCTCACCTGCAGATAATGATTCATTAGCCTCTTCCAAATTGACAGGGCTGGCTGCCTCCACGTATTCCTCTGGTGAAGCTGAATGATCGCTCTGTTTGTTTTCCATGTTCTTGTTACCGGTCACTTTCAGTAAGGATTCTCCCCGCAGGCCTTATTAAAGTAACCAGATAAACAAACTGTACTTCCAAATCAGGAAGACAGAAGACTTGCTATCACTAAATCACATTGGATTTATAATGTTATGATTATGAACTTTTCACTATAGAAGTAGCTTCACATTAAAATAACGTTTACCCCTATTTCTACAACTCATTTTGGGATTTAAGCTTTTCTCATATGCTTAGCTATTAATTGAGTGAGTCTAGCCTTTTTTTTTTTTCTCAACATGATATAATGAGTATTTTTCTCATACTGCTGGAAGCAGGCTGAATAATATTGAAAACTATCCTTGTCAAGTACTGCATATATTATCATCAAGATTAGCCGTCCTGTTCCTGGGCACTTTAATTCAATGGGAAACCACCTTCCCCCAAAGTTTCTGTTACCCAGTGTGTCTGGGAAATGCAGATTAAAAAATGGCTTTAAGTCTCAGTCTCTTGGTGCCTTGAATATATTAATAACCACTGACAGGCCAAGATGGAGAAATCTAGTTATATCAGGCATATCCCAAACCTCCTGACTGTGTTCACATAGTGACTTACTGTTCCTTACTGTTAGACACCTATGTTGTGTTGTTCTCAGTTTTTCATAAGTGACATATAAATAACTTATTTTTGGCTTAAAGCTTTTCTTATATTTTGGTATATCTCTAGGGTACAGTATTAGGATAATGGGATCAAACTATTAACATGGTGTAATTCTTAGTAATATTGTCAGATTATAGTTTCATTACACTCTTACTAGCTCTGGGTATTTTTTTAAGAAACAAAAAATGTATTTTAATAGGCATTTCTTTGATAATGAAATAGAGGCTTGTTTGTTTACTGTTTACAAAGGCACTAATAATTGGTAACGCTTGCTCTTATTCACCTATGCCATTAGAAAAAAAAAATACTACTACCAGCTACCACCCTGCTGAGTTGAGCCCTGTACTGAGCGCTTAATACATTTATAGTCTGTACAATAGCATTAAGATAAAAAAATAAAAATTACATAGCACTTCCCATGTGCCAGTCTCTTTTCAAGCACTGTGCATATGTAAAGTCATATAATTTGCCTAATGACCCTATGAGGTAGGTACTATCACTGCCGTCTTCATTTTGCAGTTAAGGACACCAAGGCATTGAGAGATTATTGGATGAAAGTTACACCTTTAGTAAGTGACAGAATTGGAATTATGAACGGTGGAAGTTGGTTCCGGAGTCTGTGCTCTTAACCACTTCACTGAGCTTCTGCTGCTAGTACTATTGTTTAAGCAGGTATATGTCATCTTATCGAATTTACCAAATGAATACTGCCAATTCACTGCTGCTCCTCTTTTTCCAAAGTAGTGGTAGTCTAGAAAATTTAAATGATAACCCCGCATTTTAAAATTCCAACTTATGTTGCTTATTCTGTGTGTGGTGGGTATGGGATGGAGAAAAATGGGAAAATGTTAAATCACCAAAGTAATACATTGTATTTTAAATGAAACACTTTTATAACTGAAGGCTGAATTCTTACTACCTGAGTGCTTTCTATATGCTTCTACAGTATTCTGCTACATACCACATGTATCTTTTTTCTATTTTATTAAATCCATTTAGTTGTGAAGTAAAAACTGTGTATATTTATGGTTTACAACATGTTTTGATGTATATATACATTGTAGAATGGCTAAAGCAAGCTATTTAACATATACATTAGTTCACATACTTATTCGTGTGTGTGTGTGTGTGTGTGTGTGTGTGTGTGTGTGTGGTGAGAACGCTTAAGATCTATTCTGTTAGCAATTTTCAAGTACATTCATCTCTTGGTATCCGTGGAGGATTTTTTCCAGAAACTCTATGGATACCAAAGTCCTCGGATGGTCAAGTCTCTTATAGAAAATGGAAATAGTGTCGTGTTTGCATATAATATATGCACATCCTCCTGTATAATCTAGATCATCCCTAGGTTACTTATAATAACTAATACAGCGTAGATGCTATGTAAATAGTTGTCATGCTGTATTTTAACTTTTGTATTTTTGTATTATTATATCTTATTGGGTGCTTTTTAAAAAATATTTTTGATCCCTGCCTGTTTGAATTTGTGGTTGCAGTAGGTCAACTGTATGCAATGCATTGTTATTAGCTGTAGCCACTATGTTGTATAATAGATCACTTGAACTTATTTCACTTAACTGAAATTTTGTGTTCTTTGACTAACATCTCTCTTCTTTTTTCACCCACCCACCCCAGTCTCTGGAAACCATAATTTTACTCTCTCTCTATGAGTTCTGCTTTTTTAGCCTCTGCATATAAGTGAGATCACGTGGTATTGTATCTTTGATAAGATTTCTTGTGTGGATTGGAAAGCAGGAACCCTTAGGTTATCTACGATTAAAAGTAGTTGAAATGCAAAAGTGGCCTAAAAAAGTAAACTGTTGGCCGGGCACGGTGGCTCACGCCTGTAGTCCCAGCACTTTGGGAGGCCAAGGTGGGCGGATCATGAGATCAGGAGATCAAGACCATCCTGGCTAACACGGTGAAACCCCGTCTCTACTTAATATACAAAAAATTAGCCGGGCGTGGTGGCGGGCGCCTGTAGTCCCAGCTACTTGAGAGGCTGAGGCGGGAGAATGGCGTGAACCCGGGAGGCGGAGCTTGCAGTGAGCCGAGATTGCGCCACTGCACTCCACCTGGGTGACAGAACGAGACTCCGTCAAAAAAAAAAAAAAAAGTAAACTGTTAGCTTAGTTTTTTTGTTTTCTCTGTAGGGGCTTTTAAATTTAAACTGATTATATATAGTACATTATATATATAATCAGTTTATATATATATACACACATATACTATATATGTATCTTCTATTTTGAAAATTTTCAACTAAAAATAACCTAATCCATATATTTTAAAAACTCAGTACCACACTTGAAAAGCAAACACACACACACACATACACACAGAGTGCCTTGCTGTGAATATTTGGTCTTGAACCTTTCTAATAATATGCTTTCTCTCTCTGAAGCCTTATTCATCTCCTGTTAGCATTCTCCCATGAATTGAGAGTTAGGTTTGTGATTTTCTTGACAGATGCTGGAAGCAGGCTGGAGTCAAAGGACTTCTCTTGTCATTCTAAATATTATAGATTGCAATGACTTATTTTAACCAAAAATCATTCTTGGGAGTGGAATAAAGATTGGAGAAGATATGGCCATACTCTTGTTTCTTCTGGACTTTTGATTTCTCTTACAATTCTATTACGATTTTATTTTTGGTTATGGTTTATCAAAAGAAAATGACCAATAATGAACTCATTTACTGTCATTGGCTTTATAAAAGAAATTTAAGCCTCCCACACAAAATTTAGGGTTGGAAATCTTGCTTAGTGCAGCATTTAGGTATTTGTTGTGGTCATTACTGGCCTGAATAAAATTAAATAAACAAAAAGCAGGCAAATTTTAGAAAGATTTATAGTAGGTTATTCTTATAAAACCAGAAAGCTGAAATCTGGTTGATTTAAACCAGACATGCTTGCTTTACTCTGAAATATTTGTAAAACACTAAATACTTTTCATGCTCTTTTCTAATGGTTTACAGATTATTGCCCTGTGTCATCACACCACTGCCCTGCCAGAACCTTATCACCCTCACAGCTGGTTATTATGGGACCGTGTTTGCCCATGTTTCACTTTTTCCCTTTGAACAGTTTTCATGGGGTTTAGCTTTAATAGAGGAAGTGTTACGCAAGATACGTGGTTTGTGCCATCCATATTCAAGAACATGATCTGATCTTCTTGAAGAAAAACTGGACAAGCTATTCCAAGTTATGTTAGCTATAATAAATAATATGATGGGATATGGTAACTCTTCTGGAAATACATATCTTAAACAGATAAATCAAACACATCTTTTCTTTCAGATTTTCTGTTTCATTAATAGCTTGAGGGTGTCCAGAGGAAACTTATATGTCATTTGGTTAAAACTTGTCATGGCTTCTCACCATTTTGGATTATTAATCTATAAAGGATGTGATAAAGCATTTTCTTGTGTTGAATGTGAACATGCTTTGTGCTTTGGGCTTCATGAAATACTCAATTCTGTTTGTCATCCTTGCAGGCAAACTGGGCAGGAAAACTTTTGCACGCACATGCAGCATGTGAGGAGGGGATTGAAGTCATGGCATCTTGATTCAAGGACTTTTTTTTCTCACTTAACAGTGATGTTTATCTGGAATACATCTTGAGGAGAGTCTTAGGAGTCACACACATATATGCAAAACATATTTATGTACACACACCTATATAAAATATGTTTTCATGGTAGTTTTATTATTAGCATTAGTTAAGAACTTTAGATGGCTTTTGTCTGAAACTGATTTCAGCATCAGTTATAGCATGAAGAATATCTAATGTGGTAGCTTAAGTGACTCATTTAAGCAAAAATATTTTAAAGTCATAAAAGGATAAGAAAGAAGAAAATGATATTTTAAGCATTGATGCTTCAATAATATTTTCAACCTGTGTCCCTTAGTTAAGTTTAACTGTCCCTGAGAAGTTTCATTTGCTCACAATCTGGGCGAACTAGCATGACCTTGCTGAGTGTTGGCTCACTCCTGAGCCCATCCATTCTAAGGATGAATGCTTTTACTAACCTGGACTTCACTGTCAGTGTATCTGCACAGAGCTGAATTGATACATCTCTATTTCTTAATGAGGAGTTTGGTCTTAAATGTAGTGAACCCTCTCACTGTGAGGCTGTCTGTTACCTAAGGCTCAAAATCTATCATAATTATCATTTCTCTTAAACACCCATCATTAAGTAGCGCACAAAATGCTTGCCTTAAAAGGATAGTTTCATGGAGATTGCTTCTTGGGTGTGTGTCAGCACAAAATGAAATCCCTGGGGTTAAGAAAAAAGAAGCACTTACACATTGAAAAGTGGTGAAAAATCTACAAATTCAAATACTGCCAACTGAAAGGCAGTTAATGGGTTGCATGTTGGTGCAACCAGAGGCAGCCAGCTCTGTGCCCTGCTGAACCGCTGAGGGAAGATTTCCTTCACTTGTGGTGGTTTGACATTGAAAACCAGGAACCCATTATGTGAGAAGTAGCTTGTTTTGCCTAGACAAGAATATACATCTAACTTTGGGCTAAAAATTATAAGGAATTGGCTCAAAGCAAAAAATAAAATAAAAGCAGTTATACATTAAAGTAAAAACCCTGCATCATGATTTATTGACTTTGGCCATATCAATTTGCTAAATCATATGGATGTGATTTAAGAAGAATGTTATTTTAAGAAGCTTTGCTCCCCTTTAATTTGACATGACTAAACCTGAAGCCTTCTGGAAACCACAGTTCAAAATGGTTTTTCCCCCTAGAGTTTTCATCAATTTGCATTTAGAAATGCAATATTAGCTCTCATGTAGACTAAGGATTAATTTCGGAATATTTCTAGATAATGGAAGTCTCATTCCAAAAGTGAAGTTGACTATCATTTGATGTAAGTCAAATGCGTTTCTTTTGAATTTTATATATTTTAAGGTCAGTTTTTGTCAACCTCCCTACTGGTATCTAGTTTTATTCCTTTCCCTTTCACTCTTGTATATGCTATTGGGGTTGTTCTACCTTTTTTAAACATTAGAAATGTTGCATTATACCTTGGAAGTTATCTCCATGAAGATCAATAGACTTGAGACAGTTATCTGAACTTTTCCCATTTGAAATACTGTCATTATTTTTGGTGTGGGTGTACGCCATTAAGGATTCAGGTTAAAACTTAGTCTGCCTATGTGGATAAAGAACATACACCTGGCATCAGGTACAGTCAGTGTTACTGAGTTTGAACTCCCCAGGGCATTGGTGGGAGGGTACCTGTTTTCTTGGAAGGTTTTGAACATATGAAAGTCTCCTCTTTGTTGTGAACTTTCTTTCTTCTTTTTTGAGAGAGGATCTCATTTGTTGTCCAGGCTAGAGTACAGTGGCGCCATCATAGCTAACTGCAACCTCAAACACCTGGGCTCAAATGATATCCCACCTCAGCCTCCTGAGTAACTAGGACCACAGGTGCATACCACCATGCCCAGCTAATTTTCTAATCTTTTGTAGAGACAAGGTTTCTCTAGATTGCACAGGCTGGTCTTGAATTCCTAGCCTCCATGCGAACCTCCCAGCTTGGGCTTCCAAAGTGCTGGGATTACAGGAGTGAGACACCATTGTGAAATTTCAAATCACAATAAAAAAAATAGGACACTAATAAAGAGACTTGAAGAAGTTCTGTATCACAGTTGAGAGATGGTGAGGTGTCATTTAAAAGGGGGTTAGACCAGTCACTTCTACTGTATCTGTTTTCCCCTGCCAGCTCCCAATTATACTTTATCATTAAACATACTGTGTGGTAAAGAGATCATCAAGTCTGAATTTTGTTAAAGTCTGAATAACTTTATATGAAACGATGTCTTTTCTCTTAGAATCTTTTTATATGGAATTGTTTCCCTTTTTTTTCTGGAAGATATAAGATGCCACCTACTGCTAAAATATTGTTCCCTGCACTTCCTAGGCTAGATCTAGGGCCAAAAATAAAAGAAAGAAAGAAAAGTTCTTTGGATCTGTGGCCTATGATTCTTAGCTAGTTTTTTCAAGTGTGAATACGTTTGTGAACAGTTCATTCAGTTTGCCCCTTTCCTCCCTGTGGGCAGTGAACAGGAGGTTCATGGGTGAATGTGCTCCCTGCTGTCCCCAAATTGGCCATTCTGGGACATTTGGACCTTCATTGTGCATCACATTCCCCTGGCCTCCTATCACTGATAAAAGGAACATGGCACGCAGGTGTTTAAATTATTTATCGTCATAATCGGCCTTTATGTTACACTGCCTGGCCAGCCCCTGTTATTCTAGTGCATAATTGATGGTGCTCAGAAGTGGAAAAGTTAGAAAAGCGGAAGTAATGTGATGCAGCAGTGCCATGAGGCGCGGGGCCCCGGCAGTGAGGGCAGTGCAGAGGGGCTGCTGCTGGCCACCGCCAGGATGCCTCACAAGGGCCCGGGCTTACTTGGCATCTTGTCAGGAGATTTTTCCCTTCTTGCTTTGTCCATGCTGAAAGGGGCAGGAAAGGTGGAAAGAGCACATTAGGTTTTTAACAGCCTAATTGCATGTCTCATCCTGGCTCTTGAGTAGAACTTACTTATAATTCATCATGAAAAACACGTTCATGATGTTTTTGGAGGAGTAGTTCACTTCGGGAAAGGACCATGAGTCTTGGCCCCATTGGTATTAAGGACAACAAATGACTCACAAATAATGAAAGCAGGAAGAAATTTTTTAAAAGCAGAATGCACTTTTAAAAATGACTTCAATTTAGACTACTGAAGGACTTCCCTCTTGTTGTATCTCTGTGTGTCATTTATTGGAAAGCAAGAAGTTAAAAAAAATATCCGCATTGTACACAAAAGTGCACTTGTAACCAGAATTAGTTTAGTGCAGATTAAAGGCATAGAAAGAAAAGTAAAATACTGAATTATAAGGTGAATTCTAGAATGTAATCTTGGTAGAGTTATTTTGAAAGGATAATTTTAAAACTTAAATATTTTGGGGCACATTAGTAGATTAGGAAAATATTTTCGAAGAATATCCTCAACAATTATATTGGAGATCTCCTATAATGGATTAAAAAGTTTGACATGTACATTATTATTTTCATCCTAGGAGAGCGTTTGAGACACAGCCTCTGGATTTTCTGTTATAGGCTTGCTAAGGAAAGGCGAGGAGATGGGAGAAAACAAAATTTCTCTGGATAAAATTTAGTGAGATTTTGTTTACATTTGAAGAGACAGGTTGTGGAGCACTTGGTTATTGAAAGGATATTCTTGAACTAGAGTAATAAAGATGAAGAGAAGAACAAGGAAGACGGGGAAAGGATGCTGGAGGGGAGAATAGACGAGAAGGTAGAGAATAGTGTGTTAAAGAGGAAAAAAGTAAATAGTTGACAAGAATGGGGGATTGGAGGTATAGAAAAAGAGAATGATGAAAGGTCTCCAGCATTTGTGAGTCTTGCTTACCTAATGTATCCACACTTTTCCTTGCTGGAATTTTGCTAAAGTGTTATAATTTTTTATGGGTTCTTATAAGTATATCAGGGTTTTTGTGGATGGATGCAATTTACAAATAAAATAAGTTGAAGGAGAGGAAAAACACTGGAGAAGGGAGTGACAGAGAGCGAGGGAGGAGAAAAAGGAGAAAGGAATAGGAATGAAGCAAGAATAGTGAGATAAAATGGGGGAAAAGGCAAGGCTGTTGAGAAGAGAGAAAGAAAAGGAGATGGGACAGAGGTAAGGAGAGAGAAAAGAGAGAGAGATATGAAGGAATTAGAGAACTGGCTGTTTATAAAATGCTATGCCTTCCATTACTGGCTCATTCTTGCCTCTCGGCCATGTGCTGGGCAGCTGGTGGCTGGAAGGCTGTGAAGTGTGGCCAGCATCTCTCTGTTGCAGGGATCTCCTGGGAGGTACAGCGAGGGTTTCTTTTTGGGTGGCTGGCCTACTTGCTTCCTTTCTAAAGCAGCAAACATCCTGTGATGCAGCAGTGAAAAAAATCAAATTGAAACCTAATAAACTGCATATAAATACAAAACATCCAAATATGTGTATTACTTTGAGAAAGCAGACCTCAACTAAAGCCTTGATAAACGATTCTGATAACTTTATTTCCGCCCTCCCGTTTTCTTTCTAGGAGAAAATTAATACTTTATGTCAATGCTTTTTTAAATTGAAAATAATCAGAATGTTTTATGCTATAAAGATAATTTAATAAGTTGTAAATATTTATCTTTTTTGTAGGAAAATAAACATGTCTACATCTCAAAATTATTTTTCAACTGTATAAAGAAATTATTTCATATCCATCAATGTTTTATGGGAAGAGTTGTTCTTGTATTTTCATATAAAACAGTAATTTTTTGGTATCCAGTAAAACTATTTGCTCAATGAGTGTCTACAAGTGTACTCTTTTAGTTTTACCATAGGCAAAATTTATATATTGTGTATGTTTGTTTGTATATGTATATATATGAAAGACATGTATATATACGTATATGTACATGTGTACAAATGTACATTCATATATATGTGTAAAAATATTCCATATATATGAAAAGGACAGGGCACATGAGAGAGAGTGTGTGTGTGTGCGTGTGTGTGTGTGTGTGTGTGTAGTCAGGCCCTACATAACAATGTTTTTAGTCAACAATGGACTACATTTATAATGGTGGCCCCATTAAGATTATAATGGAGCTGAAAAATGCCTATTGCCTAGTACTTACCATACTATACTTTTATCATCATTTTTGAGTATAATCTTTGTACTTTCATATTAAAAAAGTTAACTGCAAAACAGCCTCGGGCAGGTCCTTGAGGAGGTATTCCGGAAGAAGACATTGTTATCATAGGAGATGACAGTTCTGTGTGTGTTATTGCTCCTGAAGACTTTTCAGCAGGACAAAATGTGGAGGTGGAAGACAGTGATACTGATATTTCTCACCCTGTGGAGGCCTAGGCTGATATGTGAGTTTATGTCTTAGCTTTTAACAAAGTTTAAAAAGTAAAAAAAAAAAAATTTTAGTAAAAAAGCTGATAAGGCTATAAAGAAGATACTTTGTACAGTTGTTCAGTGTATTTGTGTTTCAAACTAAGTGGTATTACAAAAGAGTCAAAAGGCTAAAAGAAAAGTTCATAAAGTAAAAAGTTACAGTAAGCTAAGGTTAATCTATTATTGAAGAAAAAGTATTTTTAGTAAATTTAGTGTAGCTTCAGTGTCCAGTGTTCATAAAGTCTACAAAAGTGTATAGTGCTGGGTCTTCATATTCACTCACCACTCACTCACTGACTTACCCAGAGCAACTTCCAGTTCCACAAGCTCCATTCATGGTAATGTTCCATATAGGTGTACCATTTTAAAATCTTTTATAACATAATTTTACTGTCTTTTCTATGTTTAGATACATTTAGATATACAAATATTTACCATTGTGTCACAATTTTCTACAGTGTTCAGAATAGGAACTTGCTATACAGGTTTGTAGCTTAGAAGCAAAGGGCTATACCATATAGCCTGGGTGTGTAGTAGGCGATACCATCTAGATCTGTGAAAGTACACTCTATGACATTCACACAGAGGTAAAATCACGTAATGATTTCTCAGAACATTTCTCCTTCATTAAATGACACATGACTTTATATTAAACAGACTATAGTTTAGAGCAGGGTGTTCCGTCTTTTGCCTTCCCTGACCACACTGGAAGAATTGTCTTGAGTCACACATAAAATACACTAGCACTAATGATAGCTGATGAGCTTTAAAAAAATTGCAAAACAATCTCATAATTTTTTTTCTTTTTTCTTTTTTTTTGAGATGGAGTCATGCTCTGTTGCTCAGGCTGGAGTGCAGTGGTGAGGTCTCGGCTCACTGCAACCTCCGCCTCCCAGGCTCAAGAGATTCTGCTGCCTCAGCCTCCCTAGTAGCTGGGATTACAGGTGTGTGCCTCCATGCCCGGCTAATTTTTCTATTTTTAGTAGGAATGGGGTGTCACCATGTTGGCCAGGCTGTTCTCAAACTCGTCACCTCAAATGATTTGCCCGCCTCAGTCTCTCAAAGTGCTGGGATTACAGGCATGAGCTACTGTTCCTGGCCATATCTCATAATGTTTTAAGAAAGTTTGCAGATTTGTGTTGGACTGTATTCAGAGCCATCGTGGGCCACAGGTTGAACAAACTTGGTTTTGAGCATTTTTAGATTTTCAGCAAAATTGAACGGAAGGTACAGAGATTTCCCATATACTCCCTGCTGCCACAGGTGCACAACTTCTCCCATTATCAACATCCCCCACCAGAGTGATATGTTTGTTACAATTGATGAACCTACATTGATATATCATTGTCACCCAAAGTCTACAGTTTACATTAGGTTTCACTCATGGTGTTGTACATTGTATGGGTTTGGATAAATCTATGATGACGTTTATTCCACTGTTATAGTATCATACAGAGTAGTTTGAGTGCCCCCAAAATGCAATGTATGTGTGTATGCGTGTTTGTATTCCATTAACATATATATGGAAAGGACAGGGCTTAATGTATTTTTTCAATACAGTTTCATATTTTTCTCCTTGAGTAATTGCTTTAAATGTAGAATATTCAGAATCATTTAGTAACCATTTATTAATATTTTAAATAACTAACTTTAAATTGGATTTGCTTAATTTTTTTGTGTGTGTAGACTGACACTTAAAATGTTAATTTTATTAAAATAATAGGTGATACATGCACATAGTAGTTTTTAAACAATATAATGGCAGTTCAAAGGTAGGGAATAAAAACATTCCCTACCTTTGAACATTCTTTCCTTCCTTTCACTGGAGACAAATGAATGACACTTTAGGAAAATCACTTAGGATGCCAAATAAACTACTGTTTCAGATAAAATAGCCCCCTTACCATTTATTTTCTGTATCTGCAGAAAATACAATGATTATATGAGATAGTTTGTCCATCCTTTCTTCTTTGTCTCCTTATATGACTTGTTTTTAGTATTGTAATAATAATCAGAAGTGATGTCAGCATCTTCCCCAGACCTCAAAAATACTACCTTTCTTTGTCCTAAATGAGGCTTTCTCTTTACACAGCCTTCAGAAGACTAAGGGACAGCTTGCATGGGACTCACATCCATTTTATTTTGGCTTCATATTTCATCTTTGAGTTACATTGTAGTTTTGCTTTCAGTCACCATTACTCATTGTCAATGTAATATTTAGTATTTATCAAAGGTTCTCCGGTACAATATGCTGTAGTATTTTCGATAATGTGTAGATTAACTACTTTTCTAGACTATGTCTAGCTTATAGTCTAAATAGGAAACAGTAACAAAAAAACCCACTTCCAATATATATCCTTAGTGACAAATTTTTCATAATGAATGGATTGGGGAAAGTGGAGCAAAATATTTATTCTAGGTACTGTTTGTTTTGAGTTTCATTTTATATGCTCTAATATATTTTTAGGCTATGTCTAACAGGAACTATCTAAAGTATTACAATATGTGTAACTTAATAAGCCTATTTATTTTGAAAATTAAAGTTCTCCAGGTGCTGGTAATATAGAGCATTTGATTCATGTGAGACTTCTTTAGAGGCATCATGACATAACTGACTTATTTTAGGTTTTAGAGCATAAGCTCTAGAAGCAATTATGTTCCACTAGCTGTGTAGTCTTAGGCAAGTTCTTTAGCTTCTTGGTGCATTATTATTCATATCTGTAAAATAGATATGATAACAGTACCTACCTCAAAGTGTTATTTTATGGATGCCATTGAGTTATTACACGTGAAGTGCTTAGTACTGTGCATGGCATGCAGTAAGAAATTAATAAGCATTAATTTTTATTATTTGAATGATATATTACCATAGATCTAGCCTAGTTGATCTTGATGCTTTATTTTAATTCATTCTCATTGAGTAATGACATGTATTTTGAAACTAAGTATCGTATAGCTCTGATGGAGATAATAAATGTATTTCATAATTGACAGTGAGCAGTGCTAATGAATAGGACTTAGTCTCTTCTAGTAAAAACAAATGTTTGCAGCTTGTGTAAACATCATTGTGGTAATTGAAATGGAAATTCATCAAATATAAAATACATGATTCAACAAATGAAAGATTACACTTAAATATATTTAAGTATATTTACAGCTGAGAATTGGTGACTTATGACAATGGCTTAATACTCCTCTTCCCTCCTCTTCCTTTTTTTTTTTCTTTTGAGATGGGGTCTTGATCTGTAAACCAGGTTGGAGTACAATGGCACAGTCATAGCTCACTGCAACCTCAAATACCTGGGCTCAAGCAATCCTCCAGCCTCAGCCTCCTGAATACCTGGGACTACAGGCATGTGCCACTGCATCTGATGTGGCTTAATACTCTGTAAACATTATTGTATTCTCATCTTAAAAAGTATCCTCATTTATTTTTGGTGTGTGTTATAAATGACCAGGCAGTAGTTAATGAAGCCTTGGCTTGCATTGTGTTGAGAAAGAAGGTAGTTCTGATATAGGAATTTGTATGCTCAGTGCTTCCTCAGTAACAATTCCTCAGGTGGGAAAGTGGCTGATAACATGTATTACATCTATGTGAAGAAAATGAATGTTTTATCCCCATTTGTTGGGATGAAGAGAGCTGGGAGCTCAAGTCATTCATCCAGTTACTCTAGTGTGCCTCTTTAGTAATAGTATATTAATTTCACCAAAGTTAACAAGCAGGAAGATTCAAAATGGAAATAAATCACTCAAATATTATGAGAAGAAGATTGAAAAGGTAGCACATACCTATTTTTTAATAGAAAGAAAGCAACACTTAATGAACAGTTCCTGTTACGGAATCATTATATTTGATAATACTATATTGAAAATCTTACAATATTAGCCACGAATACAGCCACTGTTTACAAATAAGACAGCTTGAGAGTTAGTTCCACAGCTTTGGTTTAGGGAGGAAGGAGGAATGGTCTGGGGTCGTCTAGGGATCCATTCATTTTTGCTCAGGGCACCACCAACTGTGAATGTCAAAGAAATGCTGATAAGAAAGAAATACTTTTCACGTGTTAAAAAAAATCAAAACCAAACTTAAATCTAAGTATACTGCAAGTAATGCTGAAACAGTCTGAGTTTAATAAACAAACATGTTCTTTGAGGCTAATTATATATGTAATATCAGAGTTATGTTTTATTAAGGCAAAGGACCCAGTATGGGCTCTAGGTTCAATAAGGCTGCTGTCCACAGCATAGATGTTTTATTCTCATTAGCAATTTACAGAAAATATAGCTGGGCATGGTGGCTCATGCTTGCAATCCCAGGGATTCGGGAGGTGAGGTGGGGGGATCGCTGGAGGCCAGGAGTTTGAGACCATCCTGGGCAACGTAGAGATATTCCATCTCTAAAAGAATTTTAAAAAAATTAATTAGCTAGGTGTGGTGGTGTGTAACTATAGTCCTAGCTACTTGGGAGGCTAAGGGAGGGAAGATCCTTTGAGCCCAGGAGTTTGAGGTTACAGTGAGCTATGACTGTGCTACTCCACTCTGGGTGACAGAGCCAGAGCGAGAACTTGTTTCAAAAAAAAAAAAAAATATTGTGTACTACTCTGTTTGCAAGGATGATGACTTGTGAATTTCAATTTGGTGGTTCTGCATTTACTAAAGCTATCATAAGCAAGCAAAGGAATTGGCTTTTACTGTGTCTGTAGCTATAGTACTGAGGATATTTGTTGAGCCTATACTTAATCTCCTATATTGTAATTTTAGGAAACCAACTTAACTATGTTCAACTACATTGTACATTTCATTAAAATTTGAAAATCATAGTAACAAGACAGGGATTTCTGAGTTATAATCAATAGGACTAATTTAATTTAGGGGTAGCTGAGGAGAAAGACGAAAATCAAGTACTGTAGTTTGAATTATGGAAAGTGTCACATTTAATTTCACAATTGGTTCTGGTGTGTTTGGGGATTTAGAATAATTTTATACCTTAACATTCAATCTTTATTTTACAGTGAATAAGCTAATTTTAGATGACTGCTCAACCTGTTTCTGCTTGCTGTTATGCAATATTAGCTTTGGAATAATCTGGTAATTCTTACTTAACACCAATTTATAAGGAATTAGAGTAATAGTTTTAGATGTGAATAAATTGCTTCAAATTATAATACGTTTTATAGTTTATATAAATTGTTATTAGTGATGGGAAAAGAATCAACAAGGCGTGCTGCCTGATGGCGATTTGTTTTTTCATTTTTCTTTGTTCAGCTTTGTACATATATGTTGTGAGAAACTGGTAATTGTGAACTCAGTAATCATTCTTTCTAACTTAATGGTGGTAGCTACATATAATAATGCATAGACAATCTCAAAAACCTCACCTGTGAAATTAGAGTGTATACCAGCTGACCACCTAATGTCAAAACAGCCAACTAAATTTTCTCAGTTGAGTCAAACAAATAGCCATTCAGAAATAATAATTTTAAAAAGATTCCTTCTTTATTAGCTCTGCATAGTATTTCAAAAATTAGTTGCTACGGCAAAAGTTTGGAAATTATTTTGACGAGTGTCTTCTACTTTCAATTAATAAATCTCTCAAACATATTTACATGTTCACATTTTGAATTGCATTAGGGCCAGCATTGTGCATGCATGCTGGATAAAAACACAGAAAACTACAGGAATGTTAAAATTAACCCAATAAAAATTACTGAAGCTATTTTTGTTTGGCTGAAATTGTATTAAGTAGTTGGTAAATGAAAATTTATATGTAAAATATAATCTTTGTGAAAACTGTATTTTTTCTCTTAAATAATGTTGTTCAGAAAGGAGTTTTTAAAGGTAGACAACGAATGCCTCAAATATAGCAGACACTAGTTTTGTTGGGACTATTATATATGTTGTTACTTAGCGTAAGAACACTAAAGGGAATTAGCTAAGGTTATTTGTGATTTTGATGGGTTCATTTTCAAAATGGCTGCTCTTTTGAGGTGGAGTTAATCCATGACTTGACGTTTATACAGGAAGACTATTTCTGCTGCAGATATTCACTATCAAGTTGTTGAAGTTTATGGAGAGAATATTTTTAGTCAACAAAATTAGTCAAAGTGATAACCAGGATTTGGCAAAGGAATGTAGACACCTGTGCTGGACCACATGTCTAGAAAAAGAGGAAAAAACCAATCTTTTAGGCTAAGCCTAAACCAAATAAGTGATCTGCTTTATAGTAAAAATTGTGCCATCAGCATAATTATTACATCATGCTTAATACACCGATAGTTAAAACTTTTGAATTCTATTATGTCTGCCATCATGTAGTGAAAGAATGAAAACCATGAAGGTTGTGTAGTGTTCCTCACTGTCTGATTGGGATGTTTTAAAGAAAACGTGTGAAAGATGTTTCTAATGCAGGTGGGAAGGCTAAACTTCAGTCATTGACTTTTGTCATTATAACTTAGTCTGTGGGTCACTTTTGCCTTTGAGTTAATATTACCTTTTAATTACAGATTGTTAGTGTCCCAATTTTACTTATTAATGTAGGATGAATTCCCTGACAAAATTAGGGTGACACTTAGTGATATTGTAAAATCCAGATATACTAGATTAAGGCCTATTTTGGGTCTTAACTCTGCATATTTCTAGAGCAAAAGAAATTCTATTTTAAGAATGTGAATTGGATGAAGTAGGCGACTCTCCCACTTATGCATTGGAAAAAAAAATTCTACCTTTCTTTAGTTTCATTTTACTGATAATCTTTGGAATTTGGGGAGGAGGTGATTTAGAAACAATACAGCCCTGTTCAAAGAAATGAATTTTTAAAATCCTATAAGCCTTTACCACAAAACTTCTTTCTTGTCATTTTTTGGGTGACTGGAAAAAGAATTAGCGCATCCTTAGGATCATAAAAGCTCTTTCTGCCTTTGTGATTTATAGTATTGGCAAAGTGGTAGTTTTTTTTTTTTTTTTTTTTGGACTGTCCCCCTCCTCTTTAAAAAATGTTTTGGAAGTAATAAGGCAAAATTACAAACAATAAATTATTGTAGTGATGGCTGTTCACCAGCCTGCCCACCCATTCATGCCGTGCAGTTCTTCATGGAAAGTTATGTTTAATGTCACTTAATGAGTCCTTAGAACTGGTATGTTCTCAGACACTTTGATAGGCTGTTAAATTTACAAATGTTCTAGGGCTATAAATTATCATTAAACATTAGGAAAGAAAGAGTTTTTCTATGTATTTCACATGATTTATTTAAATTTATAACCCAGGAAGCTGAAAATAGGTAAGGATTTGGTGCTTCTACTCATATATTGGAATTTAATCTGTATTTGGTACATTTCTGGACCTAGATCAGAGATAAATTTACATGAAAACAAATGCAAACTCAGTATTACTAAGAAGTCAGATTAACTACTGATTATTCAGAGAGATGAATCTCAACTATTGCGTGTCCTCTTTCTTCTACCTGCCCCACCGTCTCCCTGCTCATTAGCGTCTTCACTGGTACCTCTAGATGAAATAAAAGGAAGTAAAACCCATCTGGGGAGGCAATACTGTGTGATGGTTAGGACTGCCTTGCATTTAGTCCGTTCTGGGCTTGAATACTTGTGAGTATTCAACTTCTGAGACTCCAAGTCTATTACTCAAACTCAATCCACCTGAATTTTCTAAGGAGTAAAATGAAAATCATAATATTGACATCAGGATGTTGTTACAAGACTTAGAGAATGTAGGTAAACTGATTTGCAAGGAGTTTAGCATAGTAGCATAATGGAGATATTCAGTAAGTGGTAGCCATTATTACCGTTTTAGTGCTAGTTATGCCATTCTAGCAGAAGTCTTGATAGAATAAGATACTAAATAATATAAGATGATAATGATGTGTTTAAATCAATGATTTTTCAACCGTAGTTTAATATTTTTGTTCACCTGGAAAGGTTTTAATACTCATACTCAAATATCCATATGTTAACCCCAACCCAGCAGTTCAATTAGGATATTTGAGGGTGAGACATGGGTATTTTATTAAAAGCTTCCTGGGTGATTCTGTGCAGCTAGGGTAACAAAGCAGTTGATAACCCCACTACTCTGCCATTCCTTAGGATGTAGTTTATGTCCTTATGGCTCACAATGGCTGCTAGGGCTCCAGACATCAGACTTACCTTCTAGGCAGCAGGATAGAAAAAAGAATTAAGAGGAAGACGTTCCCTCCCTCTAGTAGGTCCCATATTTAGACTTGTCAAATTGGTAAATACTTGATCACCTACTTGCCAGGGGGAATAACCTATAAAACTGAGTCTTTATTTTTAAGGCAGCCATGGCATTCAGTTAAAAAGTAGTAGAATTATACAGGGTTACATTACAGTTCTGAAAATGATCAAATCAAGGCAAAGTCAAGTAGAGGAGGACAATATTACCTCCTATTTAAATGCCTCTGTTTTCAACACCCATCTCTTTTCACCTTAAAAAACAGCTCATCCAAAACCAAACTCACATCTTGTTTCTTCTATGTTAATAGCAACTAAAATCTTCCAAAATAGTACCTGTGACATCCTCTTTTCCTTCCTCTTTTTTATCCCCCATTATTTTATCCATCATTATTTAATAGTGATGGTGATAATAATTACATGTTTTTTAGTTTAATGCTCATTTAATCCTCATAGTAAACTGGTGATTTAGGTATTAGTCCTATTTACACATAAGAATAGATTGGAAAGTAGCTCTCTCATGATAAGCTGCCTCAGAGAGGTGGAGCCAGGAGATAGATTCAGGATTTGCCTGTCTCAAAATGCATTTCCTACAGCTTTGTGTTCCATGGCTTCCCTTATATAATCAAATATGAAATTTTGTTAACTGGACCTTAAGTAGGCCACATTGTTTTAGGGGGATCCTTTTGGTTGAGAGACTAAAATTGAAAGCCTCAGCATTTATTTTTCTTTTGCCCTTCAATCAGGTACCCATCCCTACTGTGAAGAATGACCACTTCTAGGCAGAGAGTGGCCCAGTGCTGCTTCCTGTTCCAAGGATCCTTGCCAGTGCTGAGGGCTGGAAGCAGAAGCTGGCTTTCCAACCCTGGGCCTGTCTGATAGCTTCTTTGTCTTCCCTTACTCCAGCCCCAATCTGTTTTCTCCTAGATGTTTCTGCTAAAGTTAATCTTCTGCCAGGCCTGTCTGCCACAGTTACCTTTCAGAAGTGTGAATCTGATCACATCTTTCTTTTGCTTAAAATTCTTGGATTGTTCCACATTTCCTAAAGGACAATTCTTTACCTTCTAGCCCCATCTTCTAATATTAATATTTACCATTGTCCTCCTGCCCACTATTTTCTAGACATAACAAATTACTTTCCCTTCCCTAATGTTCCATTCTTTCTCACTCTTTTACACGTGATGATCCAAATATGGATTTTTCTTACTCCTCTGCTCCACCTTATTGGTTCCTGTTTATTCTTCAATTCTCAGGTCACATTAGTTATTCCTGCTGCTTTGCACCTAAAGTTTTGCACATAAAACTCCATTGTTGTAGTAATTATTTTATATTGTAATTTTTTGCCTGTATTTTTTTCCTTTAGTCTGTAAGTTAATAGGAGGGGCTTTTCAACTCGATTTTACCCCACCCTGTTTTCTTAATTATGCATGGTAGGGGGCACTTAGTTCATACTTAAGAAATATTCACTAAAGAGTATATTTCCTGAAATAATTAACTCTTGGGATACATCAAATAAGGGTCTTTTGCAGTGTTGTCTTATATTATGTTGCATTTGCCAAATATAGTGAAAAACAATTTGACTTTGCTCTCTTGTAAAGGAAGCAATACTGAAAATACAGGACCCATTATTAAGTCAGAAAAAAATGTATTTCTTAACTATCTCTTTTAGTTGACTTGGTACTTCTCTCATTGGGAGACTGTATAGACTTAGGCAATAGAGAAATGATTTTTAACTTTCTGTGTATAACGTTCATAAATATGTAAATGCACAATCAGTTTGAAATAAGTAATTTAGAGTATTTGGTAATTTACGGTACAAATATTGACAGATTGCTGCTGAATTGGTGGTGAAAGTAAATGAAACGTGGCCAGCACAATTAGGAGTTGCCCAAATGGGAATCTTGTTTTGTTTTTTAGAAAATGAGAAATGCCAAATGTTAACAAAGATTTTGTCAATATTCTTTATTGTTGCAGATTTGTGCAACTTCATTTATAAATGAAAATCAGATGAAGGTTGACAGAGCTAGAGCTGTTGGAGGGCTTGGGAGGAAGTGTCTGAATAAGGCACTTTGTATCTCCTATCTGAGAAGGTCATTGAGGTGTGCTATTGTCAGCCTACAGTGCTTCTGCAGAGATCTGTAGCCTTTTAGTGCCCTCGGGCTGATTTCTTTTGGAGATCTATTTACAAATGGGAAATTGGAGGAGTCACAGTTTTGTAGCCAGAGGTAGAAACATAGGTCTTGGCTGTGTGTACTGTCTCTTAGAGAAACGAGTAAGCTGTTTTTTCTGTAATTCACGATTAGTAGAATATGATTGTGTTGGGGGGTGCTAAGGATGGCGATGCTACTGAAAGACAGAAGAAAGTGTAACTGATAGGCCAGGCACGGTGGCTCACGCCTGTAATCTCAGCACTTTTGGGAGGCTGAGGTGGGCGGATCACAAGACCAGGAGTTGGAGACCAGCCTGACCAACATGGTGAAACCCTGTCTCTACTAAAAAAATATAAAAATTAGCCAGGCGTGGTGGCACGTGCCTGTAGTCCCAGCTACTTGGGAGGCTGAGGCAGGAGAATTGCTTGAACTCGGGAGGTGGAGGTTGCAGTGAGCTGAGATCAGGCCACTGCACTCAAACTTGGGTGACAGCGAGACTCTGTCTTAAAAAAAAAAAAAGAAAAGAAAATCCAGTTGATGTAGAATTCAGAAAGGAGCATGATTTAGATTAGAATTTACCTTCTTGTACTTTAATTTGCTTTGATTTTTAAAAAATTTTATTTGGCAAGGCTTGCATGGATGACATGCAAGGTCAAGTGGAGGTATGCTATGTAATATATTCAGCTAAATTTTGGTTTCTCAACAGTTTCTCTCAGTGCTGTTGGTTACTTCACTCATGAGACACACATTTATAAGAGTATGCAACTGGCCGAGTACGGTGGCTCACGCCTGTAATCCCAGCACTTTGGGAGGCCGAGGCAGGCGGATCACAAGGTCAGGAGATCGAGACCATCCTGGCTAACACGGTGAAACCCCATCTCTACTAAAAATATTAAAAAAATTAGCTGGGCGTGGTGGCAGGCGCCTGTAGTCCCAGCTACTCGGGAGGCTGAGGTAGGAGAATGTCATGAAGTCAGGAGGCAGAGCTTGCAGTGAGCCGAGATCTCGCCACTGTACTCCAGCCTGGGCGACAGTGCAAGACTTCGTCTCAAAAAAAAAAAAAAAAAAAAAAAACGAGTACACAACTGACATAGGCACATTGGGAATATGAAGAGGAATAATTCTGGGCATATCCCTTGAGAAGGAGGTAGGATGCTTTTCTAAGTAAAAACATGAAAAGATACCTCATTCCTTTTTAATCTTAGTGGACATTTTCCCAAGCTGTGTATTCCATTAATTAGGCAGTCAGGCATTTTATAACATCTTAGTCAGAGACTCAAGTGGCATGTCATACATTTCCTCTTGTTTTGTATAAGTTTTCTCCAAAATAGCAGACAAAAGTGGTTATTTTCCTTCTCATTCTAACCTGGACTCTGAAACTTTGGTGTGCTAAAACTGTCAGGAAAACTGTGCCTATCCTGTCATCGCCAAATCTGACATTTCTGAAGATTATGCCAAATGTATTTTCTGACACATTTCAGTTGATTCAAGCTGAGAGGTACTTCTTATCTTTTGATTTGTCAGTCTACTGGCCTGAGGAATATAACAACAGTCCCTGGGAATCATATGACATGCGGAAGCTGAATCACTGTTTTCAAGTGCTGTCAATTAGTGTTTGGAAATAGAAGAAAAAAACCCAGTGCATGAGAATGTCACAAGTTCATATAATGAATTTTGTTTAAAATGAATTTCATGCTCACACATTTTTTTACTATTATCAAGTAACTGAAATACATCAAGATTTTATTATCAAATTAGCACTGAAAGCCTCAAATATTTCTTCATTGGCCTTATTTGTTCAAAAGAAACAGAGGAGAATTTCTGATCAGGCCGAATATTTTGGATTACGTATATACTATGCACATAAAGATATTGTACCAAGAATGGGCATGGTACATAGTAGGAGCTCAGAAAATCTGTGTGTAATGAATGAATGAAAGATTGTAGGTTGTGTGCTGGGTCTTTTTTTTTTTTTTCTTGAAATTCATGATTTTTTTTTTTTTAAACAGAGACGGGGTCTTGCTATGTTGTCCAGGATGGTCTCCTGTTCCTGGGCTTCTAGCAGTCTTCCCCACCTCAGCTTCCTGAGTAGCTGTTATAGTAGGTACACACCACTGTGCCCAGCTTGAAATGCATGATTTTTGAATCTGAGTTTTTTGTAGGTCCACTTACTTTAAGTGGATGCCCTCCTGTCAGGCAAAAAATTAAACTATATTTTGTTTCCACTTCTATTTGAATTTCACTCTAGCCCCAACACAGCATTCAGTCCACATCCTGCATTCCCCATCTCACAGTTCTCCCCCTAGAAGGTAGAAAAGAAGAATAGTATTTATTTCATGAATAGTTATCAGTTCTTCCTGTTTACTTTTGAACAAGTGCGAACTTTTCAGGCAAACTTGCCTCTCAATATGCATTTTCTTTTCTTCCTATTTTACTTCCTTTCCCGCTTCATTGTCATGTCTGAAATTGCAGATAATGGCGGCGGGGAAAGCTGTTGTGAGCATTGGGTAGTGGTGCTGGCGGTGACTCTTTTTATTATTATTATTATTATTATTATTATTATTATACTTTAAGTTCTAAGGTACATGTGCACAATGTGCAGTTTTGTTACATATGTATACATGTGCCATGTTGGTGTGCTGCACCCATTAACTCGTCATTTATATTAGGTATATCTCCTTTACCTGCTTCTCTGATTAGAAAGCAAACTTCCCCCGAACAGGCAGAAATCTATTCTATCAATTTTGATATCTCTCCAGGTTTCTAGAACAGTGACCAGCATCTGGTTGGTACAGAATGAATGTTCCTAGAATTAATGGTTGAGTGAGTAGGAGATACTGTTCCAGTTCCATTTTCTCCTGTATTTGGAGACCTTGTGGTTTTCTCTCTCTCTCTCTCTCTCTCTCTCTCTCTCTCTCTCTCTCTCTGTGCATGTGCACGTGTATGTATGTGTAATGTTTAGTTTTTTTATGGATTAAAATTTCATGGTAAAGTAGGATAAGAGTAGTGGTATCTGCTGAATTAGGGTTAATATTTTCTGTGTTAAAGCTGAAGATACGCCTTTAGATTTGGTTCTTGGTGATCCTTCCATAAAGGTAAGTAAAGGGTGGGTCAGAGTTTCCTCCACAAAACTACTAATGGGCTCTCTGCCCTTAGACATACGGTCAGGCAAAGGAGTAGAAATTGATCCCCTGGAAGAAAATGAAATGTTAGGTCTGGCTATTTTCAGATGTAATCAAAAGGACCTGAACTCATTCAAATCAATATTTGGATTTATAAAATGTGATTTTGTTTGTTGAATAAAAAGGATTGGTTCCTAAAAGTTCTCACAGTGTAATTTTGTAAGATTACAACTTGTAATGAGTATTTACTGATGAAGCTAACTGCCCAGATGTAGCTACTGTTCAGATACTTGTTATAATTGACAGGATACTTTCTACTGGCAACTGAAATGTGGCTCTTTTCTTTCTTCCTTTGTCTAGAATACACACACACACACACACACACACACACACACACACAGACATACATACATGAGAAACTCTGGAATTTTATTTTCATTTATTTACTTATTTTTTTAAAAGAGTGTGCATGGACTTTATTCATGTGTATTTTCTATACTGCATCAGCTCTCAGTTACCCACATGTGGTTTATTCAGCCTTGGGATTTATCTGCAGAAATTTTTCAAGTCCCAGGCTGCTCTCTGCTATCATCATTTGTATGAATTATGTTAGTGTCATCAGTGTGTGCTGCGGTAGTGCAGCCTAAACCAAGCATAGCTGGGAAGGCAAATCAACCCATCCCCTCTATATTATATTCTAAAGCAAAATATTGATCATTTTTGTCAATCTTTTCCCCTTTGGAATCATTCTACCCATTATTAGCACAGTTGACCGTGAATTATTTGTGCTCTGATTAAAGATAAAGGACCACGTAAAATAAAATCTTATAATTCGCTGTAATTCTCCAAACTTCTTTATTGAAATTAAATCCTATTGACTTGATCAAAGGTGCTATATGGAAAGGTTTGATTGAACTTGGGTTACTGATTTCAATATAATACTTAGTAAATCCAAACTTAGTTTTTCTCTCTCTCTAAACCCCTGCTTAAATATAATACCAGAACTTGAAATGAAATGTAATTTGAAGAATAATTTACAATTATATGCAAAATTATTCTTTCTTGTTTTGGATATTAAGTATCTTTGAGTTTTAACCATAGTCTATTTATCTTTCTTATTTTATGTAAACAAGGTGTGTCTAACTTCTGACACATTCATTCAGTGTAAAACACAGCTTTTGCCATAACAGGAGGGAAGAAAAGATGGACGAGCGACCCCTCCCTTTGTGTTGATTATATCTCCAACTGACTGAGGTTTTTTGTCGTGAGATAAAAGAATGATTAGTCAGATTTTACGTGAAGCAAGCTTTTAGAGTGCAAAAGAATTTTTTTTGTTTGTTTTTTGGTCTGCTCTCTAGAAACCAGAGAGGAAAGGATGCATAATGGGATGCTGTACTTGTGCATTTCGGCAAAGATCTAATCTTTTTGAATTCATTGCTTGTGAGTTATTATTTCTAATCATACGCTTGATTGACTCCAGCTAAATGACTGTCTGACTGCAAAGGCAGGGGTGTTAAATCCAAAACTGTAAGTGCGCATTTTAACAGAAAATAGGGATCATCACGGAATGCCTTCTCAATCAGTAGTGCCTGATACCACTCCCCCCTCCACCTGAATTTTTTTTTAAATAGAAATTCTTTTGCATCCTCATGACGGAACAGAGCATCACAGAACATGATTGAGCTCCAAGAGAGAAGATTGAAACCCTAGAGGGGATATCAAAATGATAAAAACTGAGGCTTCCATGGTGCCACAATGAGTATAGTTAATATGCTACTTTAGTCTGACAAGCCTCAGGTGCCCCTTAAAACTCCAATTTGTGATTACCTTGTCATTTTAAAGATTTCTTTAAAAGGTGGAAGAGAAATGAGGTTAGTGGTAATTTCTTTTTAGAAGCAGAACTTGGCTATTTCTCTCAATATTTTTTACATGAAAATCTAGTAGATAACCTAATTTTCTTTTGGCGGTTAACATAGGTATTTTCCAACGTCAAAACAGTTGTGACTCCTAAATAATTTATCTGAAATAGAAAAAGATAAAGTAAAATCCCATGTCTGAAAAGGAAATGGCAATAAAAGCTGAGCTTTCTAAACATATGGCAAAATTTTTTGGTATCACTTTAAAAAAATAGTTGTTAAAGAATTAAACATTTATATATAGTGCTCATTATATTATCATAACTTCTTAATAAGATCTGTTTATTATATTACTTGGATCTTTGCCTTTCTTGCTTTAATATGGCACAAATATTCAAAAGTTCCTTCTGGATTTTTGAGAGAGAAAATGTTACACAACCAGGAGTCTTACAGGAAATTCATGTGAATGTCTTGGCATGACTATCCTGAAAGCTAAGATAACCCAGATCTTGGGTTATCCTGAAAGCTAAGATAACCTATTGGTCTTGGAGAAAAGACTCTTCTCCAGAGGCAGCTGCAGGTACTCAAAGATGGTATGTGTGTGTTGCCTTCAAAATAGACAGAGTGATAAATGGATACATGACAAATAGTCTGAACACCTTCACCTGGGAGAAAACCATCTAAAGCTGAGTGTTTTCTCATATGGCTAACTTATTTTTAACAATATATTTCAATGATAAATTAAAAATAAATTGCACATTTCACATAAGGTAATGCTTTGTATATGATTTGACATTCTTTAAAATACTACCTGATGTAATGAAAACACTTGAAATTTAAACATTGTTAACACTATGTTAATATGTCAAATATTCAGTTGGTTTATGGTTTAAAAGTAAAATTTTAATTTTTTTTTCTCAGTATCACAAAGCTTCCTTCTGGAAGATCCATCCAGTTTTGTCTTATGCCTGGGGAAGAGATTGAAGTTGCCGTGAACTAGTTCCAGCAAGAAGCATTATCTGTGTAATGAGCACAGGAATGATATTTGGGGATATGGATTATGTGTGTAAACTATACAGGGTGTGATAGTTGGGTGTTAATCTGTTTTTGAAGGTTCATTAGATGGTGAGTAGGAACAGGTGCTAGGACGACTGAGTTCTCTAAGGATCAAAAGGTTAGATAAACTGCTTTTAGGATTTATGCAGGGTAGTGATTTTCATGTCAGTTTAATTATCCTTATGTTTTACAAAACTGTCAATCAGGATGCCTAGAAATCGTATGGAAATGGAGCCTCTGAAAACTTTTGAGTCTTTTCTGATTGGGTTTATCTGATAATCATTCTTTTCATGATGACCTTAGTGGAAATGAAGAGCTGTTAGAACTGCAAGCCCTGCTTTAGTGTCAGAAGAAGATTTAATCAGGAGTCTATCATCCAGTGAGAAAAATGCCTTTCATTCTCTTTTCATTTATTTGAAATTACTTAGTGATTCAGGAATCTCTTATTGGGGTCATTTACTTTGATTTTTAACTTAGCAGTGTAACTCTTGAAATACTTTATGTAAATGATTTCCTTCAAGGTGCACTGTGTTTAAAAAGCTATCAATCAGTTGAAAATTGTTTTTAATTCATTTCACTCTAGAAGCGTGATCTGTCAGGAGGAAATAGAGAACAGAAGTTCATATAGCAAGGGTCATGCTATGCCATCCAAGCATCAGTTTTAACGAGTTTTGGTGTTTTCATCCATTTTAGGATATTTAAAATATCTTGAAGATTATTTTAATTTGGTGATAGTAATTACACTGGTCATATTACAGTTAATAACTTACATATCATTTCTTTAGCCCCATAGGCATGAAAAAAGCAACTTAGATGATATTAAAAAATAGCCTCAGCAATTTTTCTAGGCCCGTTACTTTTATAAAACACTTGAGATTTTATTTTTATTAGTGTAAGACACTTAGAAATGAGTAACTAGCAAATAAACTTAGTGATATAATTCAAGTTTATATTGCTTGGTTAATAAAACGTACAAAATCGCAGCCTTTCCCAAGGTTTTCCTTCATCTTTTTTTTTATTATTATTATTACAAAAGAAAATTGTTAAAGTTATAGAGTTTCAAGTCTTTCAGGAAATTATCTTTAGTAGTTTGTGTTACTTTGTCACTGTTTGTAGATGATGAAGCAATTTTTTTGGCTTTTGCCAAAGCAATGAGTCTTTTAGAAATTTCATTTGGAAACTATTTATTTTATGCCCTGTTTTGCTACTGAGTTTGTATGTCTAGAAGGTTATTTCCTTTAACTTTTATTCATCTAAGAGGATTCTGGGATCTTATTGCAGATTTTACAGTCTGGTAAACACAAAATGTATTCTCATTGTGACTCTGTTCCATTCTCAGCAGTTCATTAAGTAGGCTTTCCCTGTATTGATACAGTGACTGACGGGAATATCACAGCCCTGGTCTTTATGTTGGAGAGCTGCTCACAGCTTTGTTCCAGTTCTTCACTGTGCATTGCAGTGATATGCTTCTGTTTGCTTCTATATCCTGACTAAACAAAGAGCATGCTCTCATTGATAACTTTTTAGTACTAATTCTGTATGGGCCTTGACAGTTACCAGTTATGTTTACTGTCTAATCAAGGTAGATATTTTGGATGCTTTTTTTTAAAAAAAAAATTGTATTTCAAATTATATTTTAAAAAGAATTTTTACTGGACCAGTTTTTTGCTTGCTTGGGCTATTGTTGATTGCAGTTTCTAGCAACAAACAGGCTTTCCTGGTTGTAACCTGTCTAGTTTTTTAAGAGTTCAGAGGAGGCCATGTAAGATGGTCTTACCTGACATTCCTCAATAATTCATGTATTTCTAATTCTATATAATTTTATTATGTTGTTATAATGCAACTCATTATAAATGATATAGAAGGTATAATCAACTTTACATACTTATCAGTAAAATTTGCCTCCCAAGAAACATCAGAAATGAATAAGAGAAATAAATGTAGTACTAGTAAAATAACCCGAGATAATTTTCATGCAGATGCTTTCTATTGAATGATGCTATTTGAGACATGGTAGAATTTATGTTCAAATCCTTTGTTAACTTCTGAAGAAAGTAGATACATTTGAAGGATATCTGTTAATCATTGCTAACTCCCACTTTCCATCCTATGTTAATGTTATATTAATATGTTGTCAAAATTATTGTGCAGATAGGAACAGAAGTAGTTACCCATTTAGTTTCCATAAAGGAAAACGAGCAGAGAAAATGATTTGAAATAACTACTCCTTATGTATTCATTCCTTCCTTCACTGCTACCAGTGTGCTTTTCATTACTAATCAAGTCAAGGACTTGGGTTCATGTTGCATTCAACTAGCTAATTTAATTCCTTTTAATACTAAAATGCCCATCCCAGTCCTGGCCTGCTCCCTCACCAATATTTATCTTTGGAACCAGTAGAAAGATGAGTGTGACCACAGTAGCACAAACTTAGATCTCCTGTGAATAAAAATGATAAGCTCATGCTCTGTGTCCTGTCATATTCACATATTCACAATTAGAACCCACAATCCTCAAAGAGAAAAATAAAGGAAATAACTTGCTGGATGTATGTGTGTGTCACTGAAATAGAATAAAGAAAACCTAACATATTTACATACAGGACTTGAAGGGTCATCAAACTAATCCCAGGCCTCTTTTACTATATTGAGGAATACGCTAAGCCAAGACTTGAACGAACTGTTTTACCTTGTTTTCTGTGGAATTTTAGAAACAGGTTTTTGTTGGAAATGTGTGATTTTACATAGGAAAAAGGTGTATGCTGACACAATATGTGGTTCATTGTAGGTTAAAATATCGACTAATGTTTCATTTGTACTTACTGGTTGAATGTAAAATGATTTTAAACACTCTCTTCTATGATACGATTTTTGTAGCTTTTCTTAAACTATAGCATTTCCAGCTTGGTTTTTATGTCATTATTTTTGTCGGTGGGCTCTGGCTTCATATGCGTGGTGGAGTGATAAAGCTGTGTTGCTAGGCAGAGTTCTTCCAGGCAGTTCATGCTGGGCTTCCTATCTGTCATTGCCCCACTTTCATGTTTCTATGAGGATGGAAATGATTTGAGACAGAATATCATTGGGAATAGGCGCATAGTTAAATGCCCAGGTCGCCTGATTCTCCATTGAGTCATCATGAGTGTCTCTGAACAGCGCCAGTGGTATTCTTGGCACGCGAGGCTCAGCGGGAATAACACTGAAATAGCAAAGATCGAAACCTGCGTTGCTAGAAAATTCTCCGCTTGCTATATGACCTTTTTGGTCTTCTACCTTTGAATATGTGCCTATGCCTCGGTGCCGCTATGGAAGGCTCAGGGCTGCTAGAAAAAGTGCCAGGGAGAAGGCAAGAAGAGATGTGAATAAAATGAACAATGGGTGACACAGTTGTATTAATTTTTCAAATATTCATGGAATTTATATCAGAAACTTGGGACTTTGACACTGTGTGCATTGAAAAATAATCAAAAGGTAATTCTAGTTTTCAGTTGCAAAGATTAAGAAAGGATTAAAAAAAGAGATAAGTTTTGTGATGATTCAATGATAGCATGACAGTTTTATCAAAGGAATAGAGTGGCCCCAAATAGTCTGCTTTCATAAAGACAGAGTATCATGTTGAGTCTAATAGTTGACAAAAACAACTGAATCTTGGCTTTTTCAAGTAATGTGTTTGGCTGTATGAATATATAAATTAAAGTCGAAATGCTATGTGTTTATTAGGCTTTTCAAAATGTCTGCCAGGCTGTGGAACTTCTTCAAGCGGGCGGTGCGCCGTGAGGCTGGTCTGCTCAGCATTTCTCTGTAAATGCTCCTCTCATGATATGCCTGAAAACCTTCAATATTATAATAATGCTAATAAAAATGGAAAACTGTGAATTCTTTATAGATGCATAAAGAAGTGTAATTTCTCTGTGACCTGAATAACTCTTCGAAGGGCCGCTCTGGCCCCTTTGAAAGAAGGCAGTGCTACTATACTGCTTTGTGTTCCTTTGAACATCTTGCTATCTGACTATTTTAAGGACAGAAATAATAGAAGAGAATTTAACTCGGGGTTACACTTTGAAGGAGAGGTGGGATTCCCTCCCACTCCCACCCTGCAATTTTCCCCCTTCCCTTTCTATTGAACATTGCTATCTATCTCATTCTTAAATGAGAGGTGATCTTGTTGATGAATACAATTAAATGATAATACAATTTTTCACTGATTCAGACTCTTCCACCTTTTGGTTTTGTCCCTTTGAGAATCGTAAATTGGATTTGTTATCACGACCTTTCAAGAGGCACCATTCAGTCATCTTATTCGGCAGCGGGCAGGGGCACGGTGGCTGGAGGAGTGCTAAGGTGGAAGGCACAAAGACTGTGTGTTTGGAGGCCTGTGGCCTTGGGAAGCATGGCTAGTGTGGTGCAGGTAAATTTAGGAAGAAACAATTTTAGCAGAAATCCGTTTTCTCTGCATAGCACTGAGGATGGAGTGGTGGACGCAGGGCGAGGCGACTTCGGTGGTGCAGCCTCCAGCTCTCACATGGGCTCTGCGGTAATTTTCTTCCCTGTTTTGCATGGATCAGCACCGGGGACACTTGCCGTGTTTTAAGACCTCTTCTGCTTAGGAATTATTTTTCTGGTTTTGACGTGGATCTACTACTTCTGCCACTAATGTTAATAACCAGGGGAGAAAGATCAAAGGAGGCCAAGTCACGGGAAGACGGGAGGAGGGCTGTCATGGCAGACAGTTAGCTTTAATTACCAGTCTTATAGGTAATTTTAGTAATGACAGATTTTGGTTGTTGCTTAAGTAAATGGAAATTATTGATAGTAAATTCTCATTGCTTTTGTTTCTCTGTGTGATATTGAATGCTGGGGTAGAGACTGTACCCAACCATACATGATAACAACCAAGTGCATTTTATTAGAAATGTAGAGGGGATACCCTTTTAATTACATTGTGTAATTTTAGCTGGTCGTCTTCCAATTTCCTTCTTACTTAACAGCCACTTGATTATTTGAGATTTTTTTCTTTTATAAATTATTGTAGCTGTATACATATGTGTATGAAATATGCAAGGCCCATGTTTTACAGGAAGAAGTGTAACACTCAGAATTCAGTGGATGAAGAGAGCAACCAGGAAGTTTTGTAGTGCTCCATTTATTGAATATGTCACAATTAGAAAACCACTATTTAGGGTTTAATGAAAAAGCCTCGAGCCCTCCCAATTCTTATAAAGTGTTCTGTTGGCTGGGTATTTGGACATTCACAGAAACTGATCTCTTCGTTCAGCTTCCGGAATAAACCGAGCCTTGGGACCAGCCTGCTTGGGGCCATCATTAATGCCATTGTGGATAAAGGGTGAAGGCTGTGGCCACATGCAGCTCCGCTGATACTCTGTGAAAGGTGAGCCCAGCCGTGAAGTTGTGAATGTGTCTTGCCCAGTAGGGAGATAAAGCACAGCCATGAAGTTATAGTTGACTTGGTGCCTCCATCTCCTGCTTTAAGGGGCCTCTCTCCTGGGAGCTCAGGACCTTGCTGCTGGTGGCCTCCTGGCACCATGACATGCAGGGGACAAAAAGAATATTTTGCAAAGAACATATTCAGCTGAGATAAGCAGGCAGAAAGATCTGTCTACATGGGATATAACATTTGAAAGTGTCTGCATGAATGAGAAGGAAAACTAGAGTTTGAGCAGTGAAGTTTTACTATGAATGAGGCTTAACATTTTAAGTTGTGTATGAGACTGTGGACCACAGCATGGGAATCTGTCTTCATTTTGTTGCATCGATGGCTGCATCAAGTCTCCTAACACAGTTGCTCAAGAGGAGGTGCAACGTGAATCACAGAATGGCAGAGCCATTTGGGGACTGAACTGAGAAGCAAGCCTTCTAAGCAGCAAACAAGACACCTAGAGGCCGGCATCTGTCATTTAGTTTCTGAAGCCTTTGCTTCAGGGAAAGTTACACGTTTCTATATGATAAGTACAACTCATGCTTCAGAATTAATTGCAGCAGCAGTGATGTAACATTGCCAGCCCTCTTCAGAGAAGAACTCAGTCTGTGTTCGTTTTGACGTTGCTGAACGTTGTTTTCCTCATATGGTGCTGAATTTTAAAAAAATCCGTGAAATTTGTGAGCAGATGGAGAGTAGATCGCTTGGACTACCAGGCTCTGACAGCTTATCTGCATTTTATTGTGAAGGTGGCAGCTTTGGAAGGTTATGAGAGAAGTGTTAGGGGGAGGAGGAAATGCTGAAGGATGTAATAGGTTTGTCTGGTCCAGGTCTTTTTATAGATGTGGGTCATGCATGGTAAGCAAGGTGAGGTCCTTTGTGACACTGAAGATTTATTTGTTTTTTGCTTTCCTCCCTCCTGTGGTCATACACTCCCTCCTACCTCTCCCTCTCCACTTCCCATAGCAAGTTTGGGAGAAACTTTGTTGAGAGGTAAAGGAAAAAAAGAAGACCAACTTTGAATTTTTAGCTGAAAAGATACAAGTTCGGCTACCAAATATCATAGTCTCTGTCATGATGAGTATTGATGTAAACTGTAGCAACAGATTTTTAAAAATCACTTGTAATATAGGTTCAGAAAATCTGAAATCTGTGAAAAAAAAAAAAATTTTGTTTTAAAGGTTTGTACCTGAAATGGCCAGAAAGCAAAATAGACAGTGTTGTCTTAAACCAGTTTTTCTAAGGTATTGATTAACTGGGTTCAAACTCTACTGCAAATGTTTGGAGAAGGAAAAGAAATGTGTGCAGTGCCCTCTCCAGAAGGCAGCGAGTTAGCCTACTCACCGCTTTATTTCAGTGTGTACGAGTGTGCTTCCCACCTGGGGTGGGAGAAGGATCATAAACCTCCACCATTTTCTATTCTAATGTATCGAAGTGTGTTATTAGTCATAGCAGTCTGGTTCAGAAATGTTTTCATTTGTATTTGCAGGCAATCTCTTTGAGGATATACACTTCATATTGGCTTTCACTGCAGTGGCAGAGTTTTAGCATTTTAAACACAACTTTGAAACTCAAGGCTAATGGCAGAGTGACTATATTCATGTTTTTCTTTCAATTGGGTACCTATTATTAATATAGTTATATTAGATCTCTGCACCTTTGAGAAAGATTGGATAGAGAAACAAAGAAACTATCAATCCACTTAGGATAGGAGAATACAGATTTGTGAAAGAAGGGGTAAGAAGTATTTAAGAAATTAACAATGGAGAGAAAAAAATTAGGACTATTCCTGGCATCAGAAACTCCAGGAGAAACCTTTTTCTATTCATTGATCTGTAAAGTCTGTATTTAAAGGATATCAGAGTGCATTGTTCACGGAGAGAGGGGAAAAGATGGGAACTAATATTTATAGAGTGCCTACTACAGCTGTGATATTTTGTAGCCCTATGAGACAGGAATTATCATCTTGATTTTGTGGAAGAGGAAACTGAAGTTTTAGAGATATTACATAACCTTCCAAAGTCATATAGCTAATATGTGGTTCAGATAAAAATTCTGCCATACCGCATTACTAGCTGTGTGTGTGTATGTGTTGTACATGCAAGTGTGTGTCTATGATTTGGGTAGAGGAGCAGGAGCACAGCATCAAAGCAGTTGCAAATAATACAAAACAGGTAGATGGACAGATGGCAGAGAATGAGGAAGGAATTAAGTTTCCCTGTGTGAATCAAGTGGCTTCATGTACTCATTCACCCAGTAGGAAGAGAAAAGCTATTTTAAAAGTTAAGGCCAATGCTATTCTAATCTGTTCTTTACTCTGCATTAAAGCTTTATGTTTAGGCAAATCATATGAGCTGGTGAAAATCAGTTTTAATGTTCATTATGTTACAGGTGATAATACCACAGTTTGGGAAAGGACTTTTTTTAAAATAAAATAAGTAAAAGTGGCTCCATTGCATTAAGTATTTGCAGCAGCTATTTGTCTGAGCACATGGAATTCTTAAGATTTTCCATACTTGAATAGCTGGATGATTGGGCAGAGGACTTGGTCATGCTGCATTGATTTGGGGCGTGTGGACCCTGTGGAGTGCTATTCACAAGTGTAGTCCACTGCTCTTGTCTCTGTTTTTGATCACCTTCTCACCTTGAAGTGACCTGAATGATATTATACAGGAAACAGGAGTTTTATTAAAATGAGAGTGATACTCCATCCCCTGGAAAACCATTTTATTCAGTGCCAAGAGAAATAGAAATACTTGCCTTCCCCCTGCTTCCTCCCAGTGCCCCATATATGGGCTTTACAAGGGGGAAGAAAGCCTGTTATTGAGGACAACATTGAAGGGAAGAGAGGTTGGGGCAGGCAGGGAAAAGGGAGGTTCTTGTAAGAACAATGCATTCTCTGTTTTATTCAAATAGTATGTGACTTTAATTCTCAGTCAAAGCCTGCTGAAATACATATGGATCAACAGAACCACTTTTGCACCCCAAAGAAGAGAAAGGTGCTGGCAATGGGCCATATTGAAATTTTGGGTTGAGAGTTTGAAGGTGGAATTGTTGGGGTGGCAGGGGGTGGGAGTAAAGGTCCTAACAGCAACAGGATGTACGATTTGCAGACTGGTAGGTCAGCCTTAAATCTCTGGGTAGCTCAGGTTTATTGCTCCTTTCGGGTTTCTCACTGTTATCATGACAGCCGTCTGCTAACAGTGCAATTTTGTGCTGTATTCGTGTGTTTAGATAAAAGAAGATTGCAAAAAATGTTCAAATAAAGGTTTACCTCATTCTCCTGCCAGGTAACTTTTGTCTCTAATGTGCTGAGTTATGGTCTCGGCATCATGTACAGTCAAGAGAGCTGATCCTCTCTGTTGGGTCATATATATGCTTTCCTTCCTAATACCCATAAGAGGCATTGGGGGGAAGGAGAAGAATATAAACACAGAAACCACATCCTAACAGCTGCCTCTAGTTAGCTCTGCTTCCCCCCCATCCCCACCCCCGAGCTTTTAAATCTTACAGCGGCACCTAATTTGTCCCACATGGCTTTCCTCCCAGTGGAACCACTGGCCCTTTTCTTGCTGCCCTTTTTGATCAAAAGCAAACAGTTATGAGTTTAACTAGTTTAGGCCACTGTCATTAGGCTGCTGGTGTGCAGGTGCGTATGAATAGGCAGGAGATAACCATTTGTAGATTGAGAGAGACTTAGAACACAGTCTGAACCTAGTTAGGTGCCAGTGGACCTATGAAAACATCCCACAGTTAAGCACTAAGCGAGACAATGAACCACTGAGTGAACTACCGTGATGTGAATAGGTGAGTGATTTTTGACCTACTGGGGCAGATCGGAATCATGTAGGGTGCTTAAACATTTCGTACACATGCCAACTCCTGCCACTGACATTCTGCCTCTATTTTAATACGCCTGGCAGTGATGAATATAGATAGTACAGATCTGTGTTCCAACATGTCTGCATGGCGAGTGGGTTGCAACTTGTATTACGATATTTATTTTTTTAAGTTCTAATTATTTTTTTCTTATATGTGTTACTCATGTCTCCATTCCTTTTTCCATGTTATATTTTGAACACAGTGAGACCAAAGACAGATGCTTGTAGAGCAGTGTGCTGAATTAAGTTATTTCCTTCACTGAGACTAGTGTTCTGTTTCTCTCTTCCAGCTCCTGTTTATTTCTTATTGCTGCTGAGAAGTAAGACATGAAAGCCACATAACCAATGTGCTGTTCTTGTGACTTTTAAGATAGGAAATTGGTTGGGTTAAAAAAAAAAAAATCAGAACCAGGTGCAAGCCCATAGTCCCAGCTACTCAGGAGGCTGAGGCAGGACGATTGCTTGAGCCCAGGAGGGCAATGTGGCAGTGAGCCATGATAGCACCACTACATTCCTGTCTAGGTGACAGAGGTAGACCCTGTCTCTTTAAATAAATAAATAAATAAAAGATTAATATTAGTGACTGGGAATAGCCATACTTTTATAGATGCTTAGTTGTCCAATAATTATCTGAATTTTAAATGCATATTGCAGAATAATATTGGTTCGTGTCCCCAAAGATTTGAGAAATGTGTGTACTTCATCTTGAAAAAAGGAGTACCTGAATTAGTCCTTACAAAATTACCTTGTCCTTATGGTTTTGCTAAAGAACTGATACTCTTTTTGTAAGGTAAGGGATAAACCTATCACAGCTTGCTTTGAAAGGTCATTGTCTCTTGCAAAGCAGATTAACTCACTTTGTTTTATGAGCAGGAACCACAGGGCTGCTCTGTAAAACTATACATATAAAGTAAATTTCTGCTATCATTTTGGCTTGCTCTTGTAAAAGAAATTTCATGCCTACCAGTTTTCACTTGCTAACATAAGTCACAACTCCTCACGGTTAGAGTGTCAGGACAGACGAGAGTAGTGTCTGTAGCTTGCTTCCACGTCTAACATTCTTTGCTCTCAGTAAATGTACTTTACCAAGCATAGGAAACATGTATAAAACATTGATGACAAATTTGGTGATTTAATATTTTGTATGTTGTTGGGGCCAGTCGTTAGTAGGTGAGCCACAGTAGTAATTGAAATGAACTTGCATTTTATGGAAGTGAATGACTAAAATGGAACCTTTCTGTTGGTTCCCATGTATTGTTCAGAATGAGAACGCTGTTCTCCTGAGGTGTGGCCTATTAATCTCGGTTAAGTATAAATCCTCATGTATCAGAGACAGTGATTTATCCTGTCACTTAGAAAAGCCTCTAAATTTATATGAAAGTGGGGGATAAAAATTGCCATGGTATTTCCTTGAGAAACTACATTTAACTCTGTATATTATTTTCTTTCTAAGCTAAGACTGGAATGGGGAAAAATTCCATTAAAAGGAGTAGTGACTCTTTGATGCACCTTGAACTACAACCTTCCTTACAAGGGCTAATTCATCTAGAGTGTCCAGGAAGGAGGAGTTCTGCTTAAATCTGCTTAATCCTTTAAACAATGAAACAGTTATAACTGCTCTCATTGCAAATGTTCTAAAATGTCACAGTCATTACAAGACGTGGTTTGACAAAGTATGGTGAGTTTTCTCAATGAACCAGGACCCTCATTAAGAACACCATTTATTGAACTCCTTGGTAATACTGGAATGCACTCGGGAGCCTTCGAGGTCTGTAGGTTTAGCCTGACTTTTTATGATTTTTCCCAGATGGCTGCGTCTCCTGCCTCCTGCCAATATCTAGGGCTTTTTATCCCAAAGCCCAGGGTCTCTAGTCACTGTGCTCTTCTAATTAGTATTTTTTTTCTTTCTTTCTTTTTCCTCCTTTGTGATCATTTCTATTCTCCTCTGCCACGTCTAACCACTGGGAACCTGCTCCGACTTCCAGAATCCCAAATCGGCTTTCCTTGCCTTTCTCAGTTTGTAACCTAGGACCAGTTTGAGGATTTCTAGTTGAATCCAGATAAGTATTACCATGCAATTAAGTCAGATTATTAGTCCTGTCCCCAGCCTGTGAGGTGTTTGGGGGATGGAGGGAAAAATGCACAGCTCACTCTACTTCTGTTCTACTGAACAAAGTATATGGGCTCTGAAACTGCTGTTTTCATTTAGCTTGAATGTTCCTTTGTTTTGTTCCTGATTTTCTGGGTTTCCTAAGTGTTGACCAAAAAATGAGAAGCAATTCCACTTTCCCTTCTAATGGCAGGCTTGGTAGGCTTTGATTTTTATCTTTACCCCATAGTTATTTTGACTTTTTTCTTTCTTGGAATGGTTATTTGTTGGGATGATACATCCACATACATTAACAAACCTGTTTCAAGGTAATGAAGTCCCAGATTCTGCCTCATCAATATACTCCTCATCAATATTCAGAGTTACAAACATTTTATGAAAAGCCAGGTTATAGAGAGTTAAGTGAGGTGCCTGTGGATTTTCCAAATTTAACTCCTGCATTAAATGGAGACTGAAAACAGCTCCTCACATGAAACATGTTTTGGCTTTGAGTCCCACTAATAATGTGCACATTTTCTGTGATCATAAATCACCATTCCTTCTTTGCCTCCTCTGTGAGCTCACACCTCTTTCCCAAGATTAACCAGTGTTAAATTCAGAGTAATGCTCATTGTTAGTATTCAGTCAATTAAGGATAGTTTAAATACATTCCGTAAGCCTGGAAAGGGGAAAATAATTGGTTCCTAGAAAGCCATGAAAGACTCCAAAACATAGGTTTTGAGAAAACATCTTACATGCTTAGTGAATATTCTGGCATACCTAGTTTATTGTCTCAATGAGTCATCATCATGAAGTTACATTCATAGAACTCCAACTTACCTCCATAAATTATCTAGGTGTTTTTGTTTTTTGTTTGTTTGTTTCTGTAAAGGTTACAATCAAAAGGAAAAGGAAAAAACTTGAGTTAAACAATTTGAAACACCTTGCACAATGTCTAGCAACTAATAAGTGTTCAGTTAATGCACTTACCCTTAGCAAGTGTTATTAATGTCAGTTGTAGGCAATTCTTTCTAATTTTAACTTTTAGGGACTTTTATTTTCTCTAAAAAGATGGTCATTACCTTTCCTACCTAATCAACTGAGAAATTTTTCATGTTATTTTGCTCTCTTCTTAAGATTAAATTATATAGATTTCCTAACCTCCTTTGATTTGGTATGCTTGATTCATTTTGGTTGTTTTCTCAGAGTTACACTTATTTCTAGAGTCCTGAGAAGATGGTGCAGCCCAGTACAGTGGTGGGCAGAGACTGGTAGTGAATTACGTTGTGCGTGCTTCCCTAATGCTCTGCTTTATGGGTTACATTATCTGTCTTTAAAATGCTCCTGACTGTTAGCCCTGCCAGCTGACATAGGAACTCAGATAGAGGTAAGACTGCATCATGAGTGCTTTGCTTGCCAATGTGGCCAAAACACTGTGGACAGTCAAAGATCTCCTCCCTTGGAACATAGTACAAATGGTCCTGATTTCTAGTAATAATATGTTATGAATGCTTTTCCTATGAAACAATCTAAACCTCTTTCGAAGTTACTTTTAGATTCAGCATGTATCTCATCTAGGGATGATGAGTTCTCTAAGTTTTCCACATACTTTACAGGGACTGCTAGCTTTAATTTCTCACATGTACCAGGTTTGAAGGTAACAAGAACTTGATCATTGCTTGTCTCAGCTTTCATTATTTTAGACAAAGAGCTTCCAATCTTTGTAGGTCTTCTGGGCTTTTCCATATCTTAATCAATGTAGTTTCTCTCCTCTAACCTGTCCTCGGCTTTTCACGGGGTGAGGTCCAGATTTAAGATGGGATACCAGATGTAAACATACTTCAGAATTGTATATTAAAAGAGAAAGATTTTTGGCTGGGCCCGGTGGCTCACATCTGTAATCCCAGCACTTTGGGAGACTGAGGCGGGTGGATTACTTGAGGTCAGGAGTTTGAGACCAGCCTGCCCAACATGGTGAAACCCCGTCTCTACTAAAAATACAAAAAATTAATGGGGCATGATGGTGCGTGCCTATAATCCCAGTTACTCAGGAGGCTGAGGCGCGAGAATCACTTGAACCTGGGAGGCAGAGGTTGCAATGAGCCAAGGTCCTGCCACTGCACTCCAGCCTGGGGGCTAGAGTGAGACTCTGTCGCAAAAAAAAAAAAAAAAAAAAAAGAGAGAGAGAGAGAGTAACATTTTTATGAACTTAGCTGATTACCTTCAGTTTATTGTTGGCCTCTGGGCTACCGCAGTATATTAGGTTGTAATTGTTACTGAGTAGTCATCAGTGGCCAACAGTTCCTCTTCTTAGGTTGCAATTGACATCTTGTAGCCAATTGAACATCCTTGATCATCCTCCGAGTGTAATTTATATTCATTTCCCTTAAATGCATGCCATTACAGTTGCCCACATTTCAGCTTCTGTGCCACTGTTCTATCTATTCACATAGCTCTGTGAAATCTTACTGCAATTCATCTCTTGTTAACTTGGCATTCATTTCCCTTCTGTCACCTTCAAACCTTAGCTCAAATTCACTTCCTCTGGGAAGTAGCCTGTGATTAACCCCAAATGACACTGATCAATCATATTCGATATCCGGATGACATCAGAGGAACTTTAGCATCCAGTTTCTTCTGTCATTCTGAGTTTTGCTGTAATTTTCATTTCTTGAATCTGTCTACTTCACGTTCCTTTTTACTGAGTTTGGAAGGTATTCATGAGATTGGGGAGAGTCCCGAAGGGAAGCTGCTGCTTTGGACAATAGCAGGTACTTGCAGGTTTTTCCAGCTACCTTCCTGTAGGCAGCTGCCATCGTGTGTTTGCAAGGCACAGCATCAGAGATGCATTTCTGAAAATGAGAGCAACTCACTGGAGTCTTCCTAGCAATGGCACTACAGTAGGATTTTCCTAGAAGCATACTTTGGCAATTCTTCTTCTTTTCTCATCAAATTCCTGAAGTTTTGTTCTATGCCCTATAGGTAGCTACTTTTCATAAAATATTTAACAAATCTTTCTAGACTGCAGTGATATTTATGATTAGTACATGTTATAAAAAGTTTTCTATCAATTTCTAATTGGCTGCAGATCTATTTATTTTACTTTTTAGTAGCTAATACATTCAGAAGGTTCAAACATCAACATGACAGAAAAAGATACAGAGTGAGAAATCTTGCTTTCTGTCCCTGTCTCCATTACCCTATTCCCCACTGTCCCATATATGAAGCCACTTTTATTAGTTTTTTGAGTATTCTATTTTGTGCAAAATATGCAAATATGTTTTATAATCCCTGCTTTCTTACTTAAAGCATATCATATTCAGAGCATATTATATACTCTGTTCTGTATCTTGCTTTTTAAATTGGAAATCTGTCCATACCTGGATAAAGAGACCTTCCTCATTATTCTTTACAACTTCCTACCACTTTATTGTATAGATGTGCTATAGTTTGTTTAGGAGCTCCCTAGTGATGGACCCTTGGATTGTTTGCAGTATTTTCCTGTATAAACAATGCTGTAATGAATAACCTTGTACACATATCATTTCAAATATGTGCTTACTGATCTTTATCCTCTGATTCCCTTGCCCATTTCCTTGTATACCTCTTAAGTCACAGAAAACCAAATATGCTTGTTTTATTTCCCTTAATATATCCACAGTGACTTCCTGACTAGGGAAGCCATACTTTGAACCGTAGGATGCCCCCAATCCTGGCTTCTAGTGTTTCAGTCCTGGCCTTTTTGAGCATCTTTAACTCAGTGAATTAAGCTAAGAAAGAATGAATGTAATTCAAAATAAATAGCTCACACTCAGATGTAAAGAATTAAACGTCGTGGAATTTTGCCATACCGTGAAATATTAAAATTTCATTTAGATCATTGGGCATGTTAGATAAAAGCATGAAAATGTTGTATTGAGATTTAAGAGTAGAGAATTTAAATGTAACTGGCTGTGAGCAGCAAATTATTATCATAGCATACTGGTCTGAGTTCATAATTCTGATTCTGAATTCTGACCTTTATAAGACCACCTGTATGTTTATCTGTATGTATTTATGGGTTCAGAAGTTGCTTTGTGGGTACATAGCCTTCCAAAGGAAAGATTATAAACTTTTCAAGTAAATAATTATGTTTCCTTCTCCAGTCTTTCTTTTCTTTCTTATTTCTCATCACATCTGGTTTTGCACAGAGTCTGTGGTCCACTATGAACCTTGATTTTTCTATATTAAGCATAACTAGTCTTTTCTTATAATTTAATTGCCTCCGTTCATAGATAAATTTAGTTTTTTGCTTATCCTCTGTACTTTTGGAGTATTTACTATTCCACTCAATTTGGTGTCAGAGTCAGTGATTATGGATAATATGTTAAAAATTATGCAGGACCCAGGGCAGGACTGCAGTAAGGAAAATTATTTAACTCCTCTGATTCCTGATCTGTAAAATGTGAATAATAACACTGTGTCTTTTCCTCTTTGTTACTGAGAGAGGGGTAGTGGGAAAGAATGTGAAGCACCTATCATGGTATCTGACATGTGGTAGGACCTCAATAAATAGTAGGTATTCTACATTATCTCCTACATATATTACTTTATGATTTTCTGTTATCTTTGAGGACTCTTAAAGTTATCGTAAATGGTTGAATAAATTATTCAAATGATCTTTAATGATTATCTTATTCAAAAATAGGAAAATGACTATAGAAGTTGTAAGAGATCCATGTTCGCGTGCTTACAGATAATTATTAGCTCTCTCCATTTGTTTAATACTTCTCCATTTTCTGGCAGTTCATTAGGAATTCTGTCGGGGGATGCACTTCTATCAGCGCGTTATCAGCAGCTGAAGAATTTTCAGTTTTCTGCTCACTCAGTGCTTGTAAAAATTGAATATATATCGTTTCCCCTTTATCATGTTGAAAATCTCTGGTTCATGGTCTGTTGAAATTCATCTTGTTATATTCAGAATGCATCTCCTGGAAGCAGCAACAATACACAAGGCTTGAGTACACTTAATTTTCAGTGTTTTTGTTTCAATTCCTTTTTCTACACTTTTTTCTGGGAGATATTTTGTTTTAATCTTCTCTCCCCCCTTTCTCTAGCCAAGTTTTTTGTTTGTGAAAAGTAATATTTTTCCAAGCTATATTCTGTGTGATACAATATGGCCATGTTTCAAGACATTCTTCAGCTCTTGCATCCAGCTACTAATTCAGTGCTCTGAAAAAACTAGATGATGTTTGTGGTGATGGGTCAGTGCCAGTGGAAGGAAATAATTTTGCGGAAGATGAATCCATTTCCAAGTAATGTTGGCTGGGTGGAAGCTTACATTGGAATTTGTTAGGTTGTCTGATGGAAACCAAATTTGACCAAGATGAGACTGTGTATGTTATCTGTCTTTGCCTACTCATGTATACCTTATGGCATGTAGATATATAGTACATAATTTCACTTTGATAGCTAATTTTAGGCTTTAAGATGATTTAAATAGTAGTTTTTATTCCCTTTACTAAATTTTTTGATGGATCTTTTTAAAATATTGTAATCGAATTTAAAACGACGTATTTCTTAAAACAGTTTTTATGTGCGTGGTTCTTATCAGTGCAGCGGTCCTGAAAGAAGTGAGTGTTTTAAACCTCAATTTACAGGTGAGGAAGTAAGCTCAGAGAAGGTAAGTAATTTGCTCAAAGCCACACAGTTATTAGATACCAGAGCTAAATGTTGTATCTTGGGTCCTGGGGTCCTGATCCACCTAATTCAATTTTTGTCAACTGACTTTCTGTTTTGTCTAGTGAAGTGCCAATGAGATTTCATTTTAGGACTGTTACAGATTGTTGATTTTCTCAGAATGTAGTCTCAGTGGTGACAAAAATAGAATCTTCAGTATTTTTTTTCCTCATATCTACTTTGGACAGGGGAGAATGGAGGAGTGTTGTCAAAACCTGCTAATTCCATCTACCTCCTTTTGTTGGGAGAGAGAGACATTTCAATTTTATAGGTTAAATACCTTTTATATATTTGCAGGCCAAAGATTGAATTATCAAAATTATTAATAAATTACTTTTAAAAAAGGAAAGACATCACTTTCTAAAAGAAACAGCACATCCATTTCATGACAGCATTATTCACAACAGCTGAGAGATGGAAGCAACCTAGGTGGCCATTCATGGATGAATGGATAAAGAAAATGTGGCATATATTTATGTACCATGGAATATTATTCACTCTCAAAAAATAAAAGAAATCCTGTCATATGCTACACCTCAAATGAACCTTCAGGAAATTATGCTAAGTGAAATAAGCCAGGCACAGAAAGTAAAATGATTCTACTTATATGAGGTATCTAAAGTAGTCAAGCTCTGAAAATATGGTTGTGAGGGATTAGGGGAAGGGCAGAATGGGGAATTATTGTTCAATGGGCATAGAGTTTCAGTTTTGCCTGATGCAGATGTTTCAGAGATGTGTTGCAAACACTGTGCATATAATTAACACTACTGTACTGTACACTTAAAAATAGCTAAAATGATAAATCTTATGTTTTTGCCATAATAAAAAATAATACAAGAAAATTAAATTTTCTTCTAACAAAGTAGTTTTGAGTAAAATGTTAGCTGTACTGCTTACCATTGAATTTTATTTTCAATCTTGTTTTAACAAGAAATGGGGAAGGGAATATTTTTTTCTGAGGCAATTAAAAAAATAAATATTTGGAGTCTTTGGATTATACTTACTAAAAATGTAAGCCTTTTACTTAATGCCAGCTATGAATATGTGTTCTTTTGCATTTTTACTTTTTTAGGTTTATGTATCTTTTTCTCTGAATAGGTATTATTTATTGGGTATGTAGATGCCTGACACTTTGAAGTACGTATTTTATCCCCATTTTAGAGATCAGTAAATTGAGGACTGAAAGACTTAATTAACTTGCCTGTGGCACACAGCTAGCAGTAGCAAAATGAGAAAGAAATCTGGGTCTGTCTGATTCTGAATCTTGGGCTTTTTAATCCCTTGTGGATGCTGAGGGGAATGGGTGTTACCCCTGGCATCGCAGGGAAGCTACCCAGATGTGAACACTTCTCTAAATAAGTTTTATGATTTCAGGGAAATTATAAAGTTGAGTTTATAGTAAATTAATTTTATCTTTCCCTTTCCCAGCTTCCCAAAATGAGTTATTGCTTCTTTTCTGTAAATAATATTTATTAAATTATGAATGTAAAATATGTGGTGATATATAACAACTGAGCTTCATATTAATGGTATATTTAAGCTTTATATGATAGGGTGAAGTGATTTTAATTACTGGGGTTTGGTACAGGTTTATATCAAACATATTTGTTTCATAATGAGCCCTTGTTGTATAGTAAGTCCTGATTTTATTAATTTGTACAGAGAAATTCCTTTGTAAAATACGACTGACTTTTCTTCCTCTTAGGGAGACAGATTAATAATATTTCACTATTAATTAGGTTCCATCTGCTCATCCTGCCTTCCATTCTAAAGGTTATACTTATTACCATATTCACAAACCGACCCAACTGTGTAATCAAAGTTTAAAAAAAAAATTAAACCAAAGGTTCAATCTTGGTTTTTATAGTGTACTTTTTTGGCTACTAAAGGGGGGACGAATGACTCCACTTCCTCCTTCTTCTATATTTTCTTTGGTTCCATTTTGTTTTTTCTTGTAATCCAGCCATATACCACAAATTACACAAAATTAAACTATCTGATATGAGATACAGTAATAAAAGAAGTGGCACACCCACTTAGCCGCTGTTCTGGCCAGAAGTCTACTTTGGTATCCAGGTCATGAAAATGAACAATTGAGCAATGGAAAGGCCTAAATGCCGTCTGTATTTGGGAATAATGATCTGTATTTCATTCCTTGGTGTTGTAATTTCACCGGTGCAGGTCAGTGCATATGGGGTAAAACAAGGGCTCCCATTTCCCCAGGTCTATAGGGCCTATCAGGGGAGTGCTGTGTGAAGGGGAAGGATTAGAAAATAGTTGGGAGAAAGCAGGCCCTGACTTTGTAGCTAAAAATATGAATAAATGAAGTTCCACACCACAAATTGAGTAAAATTTGATGATAGGGGATTACTGGAACATTTTATTAACTTGGGTTTTGCTTTAAAAAATTAACTTTTGAAAAAAGTTGAATCTCTGAGCTTATGTGTAAGGGTTCAGCTTGTGGATGGTGGTGATTACAGCAGCTGGCACACGTATTCAAACCCCTCACTGCCACACCCTGCAGTGACCTGGCTCAGTTTTTCCTCTCCTCTTGCCCCCGGCCTTGGAAGACTGCCTTTCTGTCTTCCTTTTCCTGTCTCTGTGCCTCTCAGTACCACCACCAGCCCTTCTTTTTACCCTCATTATGAGCCTGGGGTAGCTTTAGTGCCTCATTCAATTACAACATTTTTAAAAAGCTGATTATGAATGAATGTCTACATATATAATCTTTAACAATCCATCTTACCTTCGCAGTTGGTCCTTGATAAAAGAGCCTCACAATTTTTAACACTATCACGGATGTGGCATTTTTAGCACAGATGAATCAGGTTGTATTGATGAGGCAGATATACCCATGTTAGAGTATTATTTGAAACCAGATGCCTTTTTTCCATTCAAATTTAATTATTTGAAGAGTCAGTCATGAAAAGGAATGAGAGAACAAGCACATACCGTGACTTGTCTTACCTTTTTTACTAATCAAATAACTGTTGTATGAGAAGCAAGAGTTCTCCAGTAGGCAGAATGTAATTCTAGTTTAGTAGCTTAAAAATAAAAGGATTATAAATAACAGAAGGATTTTCAGGTGGAAAGAAGATGATGGCCAGGTCAGGAAAGGAATTAGATCTGAGCTGTCGTGGGAGATCTAGGGTAAGTTTGTAATTATTTGATAGTGGTGGTTGGATCCTTTTATAGCAACATTCTGTGTTTTACTCTGCCTTTTTCTTTTAACATTTTCTTTCTGGTTCTATTTCCTTTTTCACTTTAATCCTTCTGGACCCATAGTTCAATGCTGGCTGCATGTTTAGAATCTCCTTGGGTGAAGGTGATGCTAGGACCTACCCCTAGAAAGCCTCATTTAATTCGAGTCAGGTGAGGCCAGACTGTTGGTGGTTTTGAAAGTTCCCCAGGTGATTCTGATGTGCAGCCAGAGTGGAGCCCCTCTGCTCTCGAGGTTTGAACATCTCTGACAAAACTGGACATGTCTTAGGAACCATAAACAGGTTGGACTTTAAGTCAGAAGCAGTGCTGTTTCCTATCGTAGTCTTGGCATTATCGACCACGTTAGAGTCATCAAACAGTTTGGCTGGAAATCTCCTCTCCTTCCAGAAAGAACAGATTTGTTCTCCTGGTGCAAAGCCACAGAATGCCTGGATACTGAAGTCCAGTCCTGTGCTGGGAAGACGCTGCTCCTGGAAACAGACTGGCCTTGTTTTGACAGTCCCAGATGGATGATTGACAATGAGGAGTGCACATAAGGGCCGAGTCTCTGTATCTGATTAGTATCTTCTTCCAGTCATGGACTCACTCAGCTGCTCTCAGAGCTGTTTCAAAACAGGTGCTGATGTATAGCCATGGACGTAGCAAAGAATTACATAAGAACTGCTAACTAGGAGCATGAGCAGAGATCACACGCCACAATCCCTTCTGGAGGTTAGTTTCTCACATGTCTTTTAATATATTGCACTGCTGCTTTTGTGAAACATTAAGTTTGACAGATTTTGCTTCATCACTGCTTCCTCATGCTATTTAGAAAAATTAGTCAAAAGAAGCTTGGCTTTTCCTGTCTCCACTATGGCTTGTGAGCTGAATTCCTTTGCAGAAAAGAATGGCAGTGGGCTCTCTGGCTTGTCATTTGGGTGGAGACATTAGGAAGTGTGATGGCTTACTCCCAGTCACAGATTTCACTTCACCTCCCTGTCTGTGTACAGCTCCACTGCAAGCATTGCTCACAGATGCCGATTCGCTCACATTGAAAAGGCCCTATTCCAGCTCCAGGATCCTCCTTTTCTGAAGAGCCTGTCCCTGCATCTCTTTGGCAGTCATGTTCTGACTGGGGCCTGGTGCTCCCCTAACCTGCATGGAATAAATTTAAAGCTAAGAGATAACATTATTAGTCTATCTCATTTCCTCGACATCGAGACCAGTTTTTAAGTAATTTTCAAAGCCTAGTTTGAGAGAGGTCTTTTTTTCAGATTAAAAACATGAGAGTATTCATAGAATATTTAAAACATGTCCATGTTGCCAATAATTGTGATATTTCACTTCACTTTACTGAAGAATAAGGGTTGTATTTGCATGTATCAGTTGACTTCTTGGCCAAATTTATATACCAAATGTGTACTGTGAATTAGTGGAGATTGATCATTGGTATAATTGAAGTTTATACAAACTTATTTTTAAATGTTGGAAATCTATTTGAAAATATACTTGAATACATTTATAAGATTTACAGCACCAAAAGTAACTGCTTTGGAAATAAACTGGAATGTGTTTTGGGTTTGCGTACTCTAATGATATTTAATGTTTGATTCTTCATTGACTTATTCTGTTTATATATATATGTGTGTGTGTGTATATATATATATATAGTTTAGTTTTGTTTTTGTTTTGAGACAGAGTCTCCCTTTGCTGCCCAGGCTGGAGTACAGTGGTGCAATCTCGGCTCACTGCAACTTCCACCTCCCGGGGTCAAGCAATTCTCTTGCCTCAGCCTCCTGAATAGCTGGAATTACAGGGGTCTGCCACCACACCCGGCTAATTTTTGTATTTTTGGTAGAGACCGGCTTTCACCATGTTGCCCAGGCTGGTCTCAAACTCCTGACCTCAAGTGATCCGCCCACCTGGGCCTTCCAAAGTGCTGGGATTACAGGCGTGAGCCACCACACCCGGCCTCAATACATTTTTATTAAGCATCTACCATGGGTTAAATTCCTTCATCTGTATGAGGGGATCTCATACACACCAATAAAGGCTAAGCAGGTACCACAAATAAAGGAAGAAAATAGGATGCTGTAGAAAGAATAGGGAGAGATGGGAACTGTGGTCAGCTGGAGAGTACAGCTCCCACCTCCAGGGGTGCCTGCTGTTCATCTCTATGGCTGGGCATGCATGTTAATATAGACAGTGCTGCCAGGTGTTACCATATTTTTATGAGAAGCTAGTTACCTAAATTTTTAGGTCATCTCCACATTGACTTTTAAATGTTGGCTCAAGTTTTTAAAAACATTATGTGCCAACTGAGTAAAATATCTATGTTGACTGAGGACTCTTTGTGACCTTTGATCTTTGTAGCTGTCTTCCCTGCCTCTCAGCCCACCCTTCCCAAACACCTGGAAAACATTTGATCAGGGTAGCTTACTTTAAAATATAATCTCAGCACTGAGAATTCTATGTTAAGTAATTAAAAATTATTGAAACAACAGATGGTAGTAAAATATGTACAATGATAGCTTCACTTCACACATACACTCCCCTCTTGACCCACCCACACAACTGTTAACATTTTTGCATTAAGAACCAAACTGGCTACCAGCATCTATGATTATTGGTGTGGAAAATGCTCATAAATACAGGCACATAAACTATCCAAATGACTAAAGGAGTTATGTTTGCATTATTTCTCAGAACAATTTCTGAAAGCAGTGGTGGTTGCAGCGAGTTTGGTCCAGCCTTATGACTAGGGAACAAGTAAGATTCTTCCTTTATGTGTGTGTACCATTTACCTTCAAGATAAAATAATGTCCATGAGGCCAGGTGTGGTGGCTCATGCCTGTAATCTCAGCACTTTGGGAGGCTGAGGTGGGAGGATCACTTGAGCTCAGGAGTTCAGGACTGTCCTGGGCAACACAGTGGGACCCTGTCTCCACAATAAATAGAAAAAAAAAAAAAATAGTTCGGCATAGTGGTGTATGCCTTTAGTCCCAGCTACTTGGGAGGCTGAGGCAGGAGGATTACTGGAGCCCAGGAGGTCAAGGCTGAGTGAGCTGTGATCATGCCACTGCACTCCAGCCTGGGTAATAGAGTGAGACTGTCTGAAAGAAAAAAAGGAAAAATTACGTCCATGGCTAGAGATCCTAGATCACCAACATTTGGCACAGAACTACAAATTCTTCTTTCTCTTAATGGAACTGCTTTGGAAGCATTCCAAGAATGTTGTTCTTCCTCAGGTTGCTGTTTGGAAGGTAGAATTTCGAATATATGAAGGAATTACTCCAGGAGAGGAGATGAGTTGTTTCTTTAGCATTTTTCTGAAGGTCTTGAAAGCCTTCTTTAGCCATTTCTTTCATCCTCTTAGGTGCTTTGGTAAATGGCTCAATATGACTGTGCTACTCTTTATACAGATGAGGAAACCAAGGTATAGAAGTATGATTTTTCTATCCAAATCACCATCTCTCATGAGAGTCATGGAAGACAAATGGCTGTATCTCTGGTCTTATGTAAATACTCTGTGATCCATGTGTTTACATAAGACAAGAGAATATAGCTATTCATTCTTGAGAAAAGGCAGGAGCACTTCTTCTGGCAGGGTTTCTAGAAGGAGATGTTTTGGAATTTTAACTACAAGCAAAAGAAGAAAAACCCAAGTCATGTAAGTTTTCTTAGCACACGGGTAAAACTCAGTGGAACAGATGCTTTAGTACCTGAGACCATTGTTTTCACTGAAACCCCTGTCCTCTTCCAGAATCAACATCAATAACCAAGGTAGAAAGTGAACAAAGAGTGTTAAAGGATGCTGTCTCTGGCCTTCTTTTTCTTTTTTATGATGATGATAAAATAACAAAGAAACAGGTAAATGGCCTGTTTCACTCTGCGTTGTGGGAACTGCAGGGAAACAAGTTGGTGGATGCTTCATTCACTAGCATTGTACCTCTTTGCAGAAGAAACTCCATGTATTTCAACTTCATTCTACAGTTTTTAAATGCTAACTATGGCAAACAGTAACTTACTCCTTTGTTGGTGTGTGTGTGTGGGTATGTTTGTAGTCAGTTTTTAGTTTTCTGGAAGCCGCTTAATTCACCTGCATATTAGCAGGGCTCTTGATTATACCTTTTCCCCCTACTTGCTTTACGTCTTTCAGTCACTTTGTTTTCTTAGGATCTGAATAGAAAAGGATCTGCGAATGAAACTCAAATGATTGATTCTGGTTCTTTAAGCAATATTGGGCTTGGTCTTATGAGCAAGTTAAATAGATTGCTTATGCTTAGCGTCTGTAGTTATCTTAATTCAGTCATCCTGCTTTCCCTCATCAAGCATAATTCAGTTGGCTTTACATAACTAAATCCATGTCCATCTGCATAATTTCTTTTTGAGTTTATTCTCTTTGCCCCCAATTTGCAGCCTCTTGAAATGGCAAGTCTCTAAACTGGTTTTCACTCTCACACTGCCACATAGCAGGTAGGGGCTCGGCTTAAACTGTCAATAATGGCAGTGCCAGGATATGTTGGAAATCTTTTTTAGAGCAAGTTGAGAACCCTTGGTACCTTTTATAGAAGCCAGAGTGATGTGCACGCTTTTCACTTTGCACTGCAGCCAGATCACCTGTTCAGTGAGAGGAATCAGCTAAATTACTAGACGTAATTGATGTTTGTGCAAAACATAGAACATTTGTTTTTCTCTCCTTGTGGTTAATGCTCAGCTTGATAATTTAAATGAGTCTTTTTCCTCTCTCTTCCCATCCCTCTCTACATTCTATTACACACATTGTTTCCCCTTAGCCTTTGTCTCCTGGGCACTAACAGTTGCTAAATGTTTCTTACAGAGGATAATATATTTAGGAAACAATTTCCATTCAAGATTGTAAGGCTACCTGCCCCCTTTCTACAATCCAGGCAATGAAATGCAGGTATCATACAGTTATCTTTCCCAAGTCATTTTAAAGTGTATGCACGTAATATATAGTTTTTAATAATCTCTCTGCTGTGGAGCATAAACTGGTCTATGAACAAGACGGCCTGATGAAACTCACTTCCCTGTAAACATGGCTCGAGCGGAATCAGCCAATTTCAAGGCAGATTAGTGTCAGTGCAGAGAGACTAGGATAAATAGGCGATGAACATCACTTGAAGAAAAGAAAAATCATGAGAAGATCCTCTTCCAGGACGGAAGGATACAATTGGGGTGACTAGAATGGGCCTCCTAGTTATGTACTCTAAATGTGGAACAATAGGCCAATGGACCTGGTGTCTATCTCTGTTGCTTATTTTTTTTAACCAAAAATAATATCTGGTTATTTTCAAGACTAATTCAGACAACATAAGCAACAAGTAAATTTGAACACTCTTTCCAGATAATGGGTTGGTTTCATTAATTTCTTGCCAACCCATATTTTTGAATGAGTTATTATATCAGCCAAGGGAGAGAGTCATTGGGAGTTTTTAGCTTCATCTCTGCACAGGTTAAATTATGTAGCCTTCTTTCCAATTTTTCTGGGTTTGGTTACTTTCTTTTGTGCACGTTGGTTTGCAGCCTGGTGCCTGGCACCATAGGGCCTGTAATTGTTGCTTTAGCATACTATGGGTCCAGTTGTCTTCACATCTCCTGCTACCTGGATTGCTTTCCTAGATGTAAGGGAGTCGTGACCCCAGAAGACAGGAACAGTCATCATATATTAAAACTATAGGTGGCAGGCCGGGCGCGGTGGCTCACGCCTGTAATCCCAGCACTTTGGGAGACCGAGGTGCGTGGATCAAGAGGTCAGGAGATCGAGACCATCCTAGCTAACATGGTGAAACCCCGTCTCTACTAAAAATACAAAAAATTAGCTGGGCGTGGTGGTGGGCGCCTGTAGTCCCAGCTACTCAGAAGGCTGAGGCAGGAGAATGGCATGAACCCGGGAGGCGGAGCTTGCAGTGAGCCAAGATCGCACCACTGTACTCCAGCCTGGGTGACAGAGCAAGACTCCATCTCAAAAACAACAACAACAACAACAACAACAACAACAAAAACTATAGGTGGCAAAACAAGGAGAAAACTGATGTCATTGTCTTAGAGCATGATAACTGTTATATATACAGTTTCAAGTGTGAATGCTTGATTTTTCATGACTTTAAAAACTGTACGCATTTCTTGCCACTTTTCCTCTCCTTTTTTTCCCAGCACACAATTAGGTCAAGAAGTCTTCTGAGAGTCCTGAAATAACTTTCAGGTTTCTTTGGAGGCCAAGAGGCTTCCACTTTTACTACTTCCCTAGGATAAGAAGGAGGAGACAAGGACAGGAGGGGGAGAAGGGGAAGAGAAATGGCATGATTCAGTTAAGCATGTTATCGAGAATTTTTATATGTCATGAATGTTAATCATTTAAGTGGGTTTTGGATGCTATTAGGATTTTAGATAGAAGATTAACCCACATTCCCTAATATTCCCTGCTTTCTACATTTTGCTGAGACATAGGTGAAAATAAATGCAATCTACAAGAGATCTGATACATCCATTTAGTGTACAGTGATTCATGGATCTGGGAAGATTCCATAAAAAATAATCTAGTTGATCCTTCTGTGTCCATGTAAGATTACCCCTAGTCATATCTGAATGGCAGTTGTTAACTCTTACAATTATTTTTCCAGAAAGAGAGACTCTGAAGTATTCTTTGGTAAGGCACTGATATGCTTAACAGCTGAAAACTTCTGAAGACAAAATTATCTCTAGTTTTTAACCTAAATTATTTCCTTAAAATAACCCATTTTGAAGGAGTGTTCTTGGTTTCCTTCTGAACAGAAACACTTCGCTTTGTTGAGTGGCTATGTTCCTTTAAGACTGGTATATTTCTGTAAATACAAGGCTATTGGAGCTATTTTCCCATAAAATTGAACCACATTTAACCCACTCCTTGGATTTAAATATACACATTAATGGATAATAATTATTTTGGGTAGAGGGATAATAAAAACAGTCACCCAGTAAAAGCACTCTAGGGATGCCTGGAGTACAGTAGCACAGGGTCCGTTTTCTTGGGTCCAGATGCATAGAAGAGACTTGTCCTACATTTTTACCCTGTGTTCATGGTTCTACATCTTCCCTCAATCTCATGCTTTTGGCGGTTCTTTCTAAAGGTGAATTTATGAGGTTGGCTATTTCAGTTGTGTACTCAATAGCCCTGGTTAGGGCTGGTTAGGGATGGAGATTTGTTTACCATCTTTTATTTCTTTAGTCTAGTTTTCTATAGAAAAGACCAGCTTACTTTTCCTGAGATCTAGATATGTATTATCTTTAAAAACCATTATTGCAATTATTGTAATTGTGGGTCTTTACTTCATGAGTTTTACTTAGGCAGGCTTTATTCTTAATTGAGCATGATTGAATACAACAAAAATACCTGAATTCGAGCAATCACATGAGTTGACCAAAGAATTCAGAAACAAAGGAAAACACGATAAACACAATATTTTTCAGACCAGTGGCAAGATAAGTCATTAAAAAAATTGCATCCACTCTAGCATTAGTTTGATGGGGATTTTGATGTCAGTCTGATTTTTCTCTTTGAGTGATCTGCTTTGCATAGTAGTCTTCATTTCAGCAGTTTCACTCACTGTGCTATCCAAAGCAGCATTAAACATACCAATGAACTAAACTGTCCCCAAAATGTAATTTTATTTTATACCATATAGTATCTTCCATTGATTTACTGCCATCCAGATGTTCTTATGTAACTTAACTTCTAACCACAGTTCTGAAACATTTAGGGCTAATTTCTGTTATGGCACCATTTCAACTCTCATGGAAAGAAAATTACCTTTTCCATATTTGGGGACTGACTTGATTTTAAAGGATTTACTAATTCAATAAAATCCCTACCCTCCCACCCCCTTTTCTTATAGTTACCTTCACCTGTTTGATAGCGGGTGTAGTATATGGCCTCATTATTTGGCTCATCCAGATTCCTTCTGAAAATTCTTCCCTTACTTGTACTTTTTAGGTAAGAAATGGATGCTAGTCACAGGTTTTTCTGTTTCTCTATATGGCCTAATATTGTTTAGAATTTATCAGTACTATCACTAAGCTATCATTCCCTCTTTTAGAAGAATTTATCTTTCCAGATCCCCAAACTGTTTTCCTGCTTGCCTTGAATTGTCTGTTGCTGCCATCAGAAATGGAAAGAAATTTAGGGTATGAGGAAAAACTCCTTTGTGCCCTTGATGTAGTGCAATAGGAATAAATCAGCTGCTGGGTGCCTATGAGAGGGTCCTTGGGCTTGGTATTTTCTAGAAGGTAACTTAGAATTTCCCCCCAGTAGCTCTTATTATAAGTGAAAAGCAGCAAATTGTACCTACTTATTAACGTTGATATTGCGTGAAACTGTATTCTTCAAATCCTGTTCCACTTTTATCCCCATCCATTGCAGGAATAGAAGGAATTTATTCCCAGGGTAGATTTTCATGCCATTTGTAGCCCATGGGGACTGCCCATCTGTAAACATGATCCTCATTGGTCCCATAATATCAGCAATTGAATTTCCCTGCTGACCAGAGAATATTCTCCATTTGATGTGCTTATTTTCCCTACATTAAAATAACCAGAAGAAGACGTGCTACTATTTTGACCACTCTGATTACCTTGTCCACCATCACCGCCACTTCTGCCCTTCCCTCAGTTACTGAGTGCCTGTAATGGATCAGACCTCTTACATTTTTTATATGGAGCCTCATAGTATTTTAGCAGCAGCTGAGTTCATTCGTTCATTTGATCCACAAACACCTAATGAGTGCCTACTATATACTAGAAATTCACACAAAGTCCCATGACTGGCAAGCAGGAGCAACTATGAAAGTTGATGGCAAGTTGCTCATCAGCAACAACTATCAGTAAATGCTGTCACCTGGGAAGGAAAACAAATCAGAGACATTAATTGTGCCCATTAAATTTCTTAATGGTTGAGTTTTACACAACAGAAGACAGACTGGCAAGATTCTGAAGGTAATGACTATCCAAAACAATATTTGAGAGAGAAATGCCTAACTATTGAGTTTAAAGGTTACTTATGCTTAAATAATAATTTAGGGAATATATAAATCTGAGGGGAAATGCTGCAGCCAGCTAACTGGACTGTGCCTTGGCTATACTCCTTTTTCTGAAAGGACTGAATTGGGGCTGTGTGGACATCAAAATGGGGTTCGTCTTCAGTGAGTCTGCCTCCTTGGTGTTTAGAGGTCACTGGTTTAGGCAAATATGGCCAATACTGGATCCCAGTCACCATGAAAGTTAGACGTTGCCTCAGAGCATAACTCAAGCAGTGGTCTTGATTTATTGCCCAACTCATCGATCTGTTGAGGGCAAAGTTCCGTTTTGTAGATTTCCTAAGGGGATTCTGATTGGTCCTGTGGGGAAAATCTTGATATTCCCAGAGTAGCCTGGACCTCATTGGGAGAACCTTTGGGAATCTTTGCATGTGACCTTTCCCTAGAGATGTATAATCCCCCGTGGACACCGAGCCTGTGTAGATCCACAATGGACTCTTCTGGAACCATGAACTAGAAGTAGGGCTCTTATCTTTGCCCTGAGGTGTAGATTAAGTGTGCAGGTCAGTGGTCACCAGAAAACCTACCTGGATTTGGCCTACATCTATGATGTCTGGTTGGCTCTGGGTGTCTTCCACAGTTGGTGGTCAAGAGAATGAAAATATTCAATTTGTCTGTGCCTCATGAAATGATCAAATAAAAGATTGATTGTTCTAATGGGTAAGAGCTGTCTAATTCCATATAAAGTACTTGTTATAAGTAAGCAGTTTTCATGTCTTGTCTACTGAGGTATAAACCAATTTTCCCCAGCAGTGCTGACGTCCCATTATATAGACCCTTTTTCTCCCTTGTGTCCACTCTGCCTTTGCTCCCTAGCCATAGTGTAACCCACACAGATGCTCCAAAGGGATGGGCCCAGTTCTTCAGACTGCCCTCTTGCTTCTTACCAAGCAAGAAGCATTTCTATATAAATTCATTCATTGAGAAGATGTCTGGAAAAGCAAGTTCACATTAAAGAGTAGGGAAATTACGCCCATTGTATTTCTGTTGCCTTGCCAATGCTTGGTAAATAGTAGTGCACAATTAATATTTTTATATCCACATTATTACTGTGTCATTAAACCTGGTATTTTCATATTTTCTTTTTCTGGGTATTTCAGTCTGAACCAGAATATTTTGTTGAACAAATTATTCCTACTTCACTTTGAGTTGTTTTAAATTTAGCCAGACTTATTTGGATATTCTCTTAGGATGCTCTCTTTTTTAGGGAGAGAGAGTCACTCTTAGGATATTGAGAACTGATTGATGTTAAGCTATCTTTCCTCTCACTTTTTGTCAGAAAATATTTAGTTATGAGATCCTTGGATCTTTGTATACCTAAATTTTATAGGATTAAAATTCTTTACCCTGGTTCTTTATGACTAGTTCATATATATAAATGTTGTATACATGACCTTGTTGTTGAACTTTAGAAGATGTCCTGTTGTTTCCCTATAGGAGGGAATTAAAGTTTTTCATCAGGGAAATTTAGGACTCCTGTTGTTATAACCTTTCAAGCCATAAAGGAATCCTGCTAACTAGATTATAGTTATTTACAGCTGTTTCTCTGAAAAGCTAATCTTCTATCTATTCATCTGTTGTTTGAAATGGAATGTGGAATTATTGACATTAATCTGTTGAGAGTAGAAGAGGAAAGGAACAGAAAAAGGGAGAAAAGAGAGTGAGGTCATTTATTTTTACTTTTTTTTTGTACAAGATCTTCATAAATTCCTTAGAAATTATGTTTAGTTTTACTTTAAATCATTTACTTTTGGGGCTTGATGAAAATAAAAATAACATTTAAACATTAACTTGAAGGAATATCATTTGGACAATAATGGAGGAATCACTCTTATGTTCCAAAATATTCCATTCTGGGGCCTGTAGCAGAATTCAGTGGAAAATGGTTTCTGATCACCTAGATTGAGCAATACTACATTTCTTGCTTAGCTTCCTAAACTGACTAAAGATGGTAATTTACAGGAGGTCCTGTAAATTACCATCTTCAGGAGGCCCATATTCTGTTCTCTAAACATTTATTGAATCACTTAACTATTTGTAGTATCCTGTCTTACATTTGCTAAAGTGAACAAAGCATCATCTAAGCCCCAAATGAACTTAATTTCCTATGTAGATATGTGGAACGATTCATGAATACAAGTAGTTTAAAAATATCTGTTCATTCTACCCATATTTTTTGAGTACCTGTTATATTCCAGTCTGGTACTTGGTAGATGCTTTAGCATATCAAAAACATTTAACACTAGTTGAAGTTTAAATGGACTTGTAAGTAATATTGTATCTCTCTGTTAAGAGTTACTAACAATTTATTTTTGTAAGCCTTCAGTCTCTTTTTGTTACACTCATCTTTCACTTATATATGATTGATTGATACCTGTGTACTTAGAATAGGACTTTAGGCACCAGGATTTGTTTTCTGGGTATGTATGGAAAACACTTCGTTTTCTCCCTTTCTTTGCAGAGAGAGAATTGTGAGGTGCTTTCTGTCTCTGATTTTCTTTTACTTACTTACATTTGATGTTGGTGATCTGAGAAGAACCGCAGCATGTAGCTAAAGTCTTCTGAATATTGAGCAGAGATGTTTTTGCTGCTAAAATGATATAGGAGTTTTGGGTTCTCATGAGGCTTCAGGACAGCGAGTGTGTCTCTTAAGATATAAAAGGATCTGCTTTCCTTGTGCTGGGTACCTAGACTCTACTCCCCGTTCCCATTTACACAGTAAGCAGGCAGCTGTACAAGTGGAACTTGAGTCTAAATCACAGGGTGTTATAACATATGAAACTTGAATGTGGCAACTGTTACTGTCTTCAGTAGTGAACTGTCTGGGGAAATTCAATCCCAGCCTTGGGCCTGGCGGTGAAGGCTCTAACAGCACTTGGTCACCAGTGTAGATGGCTTTGGAACTGATTTTAAACACTTTTCATTGAAACCGAAGTATAATTCTGGCCTGCAGCTTAATCAGATATTCAGTGTGCTGTAGACTAGTGGAATTTTCACTGTTTTGGCTGTTAACATCCCTAAAGGCACAGCATGTCTCTGTTGCTCTTTGTTATTCCTTCATATGTCTCCGGGGTAAAGGACCATGATAATGAATAATCTCTCAGGATCATATCACAAGGGGAATGAAAGTTTAGCAAGTGGGGAAAGAGGTAGACTAAATTATTTCTGAGGTCTCTTTCAGCACTGTGTTTATGAAACAGTTTAACCTGTATTAGTTTGTTCCAACGTGAAAAATGCGATGTTTCTGGAAGTTATTAATGCAGTTTTGGCAGATGAGCATGCTGGGGAGGAGGGAACTAGATCTGAATTAAACAGCCGGCTGGCAATGTTGTTCACAGCCCGAATTGCTCAACTTTAATGAGGTCTTGCTACAACCATATATTTTATACACACACATCTTAAAAACTTCTTGTTGAAAGTCATCTTCCAGTTTCATCTAAAACACAAATTTACGGTAAAAAACATATTCTGAACATACTGGCTCAGTGCTGAGATCAGGAAAGCTCATTTTTTTGGAACTTGCTGATTTTAAGATCCATGATTTCTACAGTTCGGAGAACAACAAATTGACCAAAACAGCCACACTTTTGTGTGGACACAGCTAATGGAGTGGTACAACACAATGTGGGCGCATGCTTATTTTTCTGTGGTATTTAGTTGTTTTTCTTTCTTCTTCGTCTTTTTTTTTTTTTTTTTTAGACGGAGTCTCGCTCTGTCACCCAAGCTGGAGTGCAGTGGCACAATCTTGGCTCACTGCAAGCTCTGCCTTCTGGGTTCACGCCATTCTTCTGCCTCAGCCTCCTGAGTAACTGGGACTACAGGCGCCCACCACCACGCTCGGCTAATTTTGTATTTTAGTAGAGATGGGGTTTCACCATGTTAGCCAGGATGGTCTCGATCTCCTGACCTCGTGATCTGCCCGCCTCGACCTCCCAAAATGCTGGGATTACAGGTTTTTCTTTTTTTCCTGTGAAAGGGTGTGAGTATTGTGCTGTGCAGTTGCTCACCCTAATTTATCATAATTTCAGATGATCATGAAGAGAAGAAGATCCTTGCGAGAGGAAATAAGTAGCTGGAGAAAATGAGTTGATTAAAATATAGACCCTGTTCTCATGCAAATGTTCCTAATTTTAAATTTAGGTGTAGAATTCTGTATATTATAAAAATGTTCTCTAAATGGAACATTCTTCAGTGTTCATAAGGTCTTGTCAGATATTTAACTTTTAATATTAAGTATCTTCAATTGTACTGGCAGTTGGTGACTGAAAAGAACTCTTTAAAATGTAATTTGTGTGCAGCTATATAGACTTGTCAAGCACCCTTAAAAGTGTGATTATATAGTCCACTAATAGACCTTTCTGAGGGGCTGAATTATTGTTGAAATTCTCACCCAAAGCATATAAAATCAGCCTTCAAAGTCCAGGAAATGCTATGGACGACTGTAAACTGTTAAGAGATTCATGGATAAAGAGTTTTATTATAAATATTCTGAGTTGTAGTTGATTAAATTTTCCTTCTCTTTGTTATATAGTTAAAATATTGCAAAGAACTGGAGAGAGATCTTTTGGCTAAAAAGTGAAATCTCTGAAGGATGCAAAGGTCAGAAGTGCCACTCATCCAGCAAGGTGGGGCATATGGAAGTTCTGCTGGAAGTGAATTTGGGGTGCAGCCTCTTTGGTGAATGAAAACATTTCAACTAAATGATGAGTTCACTCTGTACTTTTTTTGAACTGAAATTATCAAGTCACATTGCTCATTTCTATTATTCAGAGAGAGAGAAAGAAAAGGACTATGGTACTATTGACTGGCTTATTTTAATTATTCTGAATGGAATGATTTTATTCAAGGGTGATCTTTTTTTTTTTCTTTTTTTTCTTTTTAAGACTGGATCACAAACTGTATGTTTCTTGGAGCCTCTTGTCTGTCATGGAGTTCTAAAGAGAAACACTGTGGCTAAAGAGAAGACTTCAGCAGCAGACCTGAGTTAGAATACTGGTTCAGCCACTAGCCGTTCAACCTTAGACAGTAGTAACGATTAGAGTAATGGCCACTATTTTTTGCTTATTCTGTACTTGCTCTTTGCATATATTTTACTTCATTCTCTTAGCCCTGGAAAGTTGTACCTGGCTCCATGTCACACAGTTGGTTAATGGATGAGCCAGATTTCTAATCCAGCTGTGTTTGTGTCCAAAATCTATGGTCTTTCTTCTGCATCATGATTACCAAAGCTTTTTGCACTATAATGTCCTTCTATATAAAATGAGGACAGTGTTAATGCTTAACTTGTAGAGTTGTTGGGAAGAATAGAGAGGGTATGTAGAGTTCAAGGCACACAGTGGGCAAGCAGGAAGTGGCAGAGTTGATAAGGGCCCGAGTGTGCTTCGTGTGGACCCCATTTATGTACTTTTGTCTTTATGGGTCCTTTTCTCCATTAAAAAAAAATTAAAATTCTGTCTTATGACTGTGTTGGTGTAAATACAAATGTGATCAAGGCTGGATTTTATTCTTTTTTTATTTTAAAAGAAATTAAAACATTGCAGGGGTCTTCGGCACTGGGCTTCCTATGTCCCATATCATCGCAGGCTCCCTTTTACATTCAGAGCAGTGTCATTTTCTTTTGTGAATTATGTTGCCATTATGTCCTTTTTACTGCAAAAATAATTCTACTTGGCAAATGTACATGGGTATGAGTGTGTATGTTTGGGGAGAACAAAAGTCTGTCACCATCAGTATTAACTGGACAGATGCTCTTAACAGTGGATGCTTATAAGGGTGCCTCTTTCCTGGTAAGTCTGAGGTAGGCCATTTATCTTTTTTTTTTGTTTTGTTTTCTTTTACATATATTATGATTTTTAGAACACTCAGATTCAAACTGAAAATCATATATTTAAAAAGTCTAGAACAATTTCTCACTTTTTTTTCTCTACTTACTAGAACTGGCAGCTGGTTTTGGGCTCATGTGGCCCCTTCGGGTTGGTGTCCAGGGCAGTTACTCCTTGCCCAGCACCTCTGAAATCCACAACCCAAAACTGATTATCATCAACATTTCTCAACTTTCAAAATGAAACTTGTAGTTACCTCAGCCTTCATGGATTTTGGCCTGGTATACATGAATAACCAGTTGGATTGAGTCATAGCTAGTTTAATTACGTGGTGCTTTGCTTAGATTGCAGACTTCTCTAGGAGAGGCACACTTTTGCATCTTCTCAACACCTAAGCATTTAATAAATTCTTGTTGATTGATTGGAGGAATGACTGGCTGGCAAAGAACCAGTCAGTTATGTCACAGGTGCCAATTTGATTGCCTTGAGACACAATCCATTAAAAACTCAGCTGTTTGGCGAGAGAGTAGGGGCCTCGCCAAAAGTTTAGAATTCGAGAGAAACCTTTTATAATCTTATCAGAATCCAGGCTATGTTCTTTGATCAGTTAAGAAAAAAAATGCCAACTGTCAGGCATAACCTAAGATTTCAGGAAGTCTTCCACAGCAACGTCTGAACCCCCGTGCTCCAAAAAAGGTTTATCCCTCCTGTGGATGGCGGACAATACGGTTGCTGATGCAGCCAGTGATATAATTAAACTTTTGACCACATGCATGACTTTAAGCAAAAAAGTGGCTAAAGCTCTGTGTCTAACGTGATTGAAGGGTGGAATCCGATGGTGAGTCTCCCCCAACTAATCTCTCCTTTCACAGTTCTCTAGAAGCAGGCCTTCTGGGGGTCCAGAGTTTACAATAAGACCCTTTTATACTTAAAATGTCAGCAAAACATTAAGACTAGCTCTTCCCAAAACACGAAGGGGTAAGCCTGGCCATTCTTTCCTCTTGACATTTGGTCTAATTCCATTTCAGATAAGTGGGCCTTGGATGTAATCCATCTGGAGTGAGGTATCCTTAAATTTCCCGTTTCGGCTTGCCTTTTGGATCTAACCCTTATTGCTGAACCTTCACTGGGTTTTCTGTGTCTGAAAGGGCATACAGCTCTTCCTTTTTGTTTTAGCCTACAGTAATATCTGAAATTTAGATTTCACAGAAACTATGAAATGCTATTCACAGACAAAACAGCCCAGCTGAGAAACTGACTTCATCTGGGAATGGCAAATTTCCCCTTTTCCCAGGCTACGTTCCCAAGCAAGATTTGAGTTTTATGATCACAATTGACTTGTTTCAGAGTGACCAGGTGGCCAGAGTGCCTCTGAAAACCCCCTCAGGGCCTGAGGAAATTTGTGTTGGCAATTATGTTAGTCATTTTGCAGGTGAAAGGTATTCTGATTTACGTTTCACAATCTGATCTGCTGCAAGGCAAGGGCGAAAAACTGGTGTAGTTGGCCACTAGATCTTTCTAAGCTAAGAGTGAAATATAGATACTAAAGATTCAGGCAAAATTCTCTGACTAAAGCTGAGATAGGTGGGCAAGTTGAAATAGACTTCCATGTTTTGGGACTGGAAATAACCCTGGCGTGCTAACCTTCATGGGGTGGAGGAGTTTATGTGTGCAACAATTTGACTGTCAGAATGTGGATTAGAGAAGGGATTTCATCACACCTTAGTATTGTACAACTTCATCAGTTGTTCCGAGATTGTAAAGGGAGGAGGCTTAATATTTTTGCAGTTAGATAACAATATGGCAAGCTTCTCTGATGTGTTCCCTCATTCTCATGTAGTAAAGAATTTGGGTGTTAGCAGCTGTATAAGAACCTTTATAGACAGCCATTGTGTTTTCTTCTCATATGAGTCTGCTCCAATGTGCTGGATAAACAGTGGTAATTGATAAAGTCATATATACAGCCTTTATTTTCATGGGTAAATTTATGGTCAGGAAAATATCTGAATTAGTCTCATCTAAGACAATTGAAAGAAATGTCAGCATAGTTCCTGATGACGGATTTTTTTTTCATGTAATTCTTTTGCATTTGGCAAGATTCAAAATTGATTTTATGAATAGGACGGCAGATTAACCTTTCTGTAACAGGCTGGAAAAATGATCACTTGGAAACATGGTGCCCCCTAATAGCATTCTTTGTAGCAATCAGAGATAATCTGCTTGTGCGCAGTCATGTTATTAGCTCATTTCCTTAAGCCGTTTCCTAAACTTGTTATCTGATTGCCGTGATGGTCCCCGTTATTGGATTGGGGATAGTTCCTCTACTGGATGTAACTTTCCTCACTTAAAAAGAGTATGATAATGATGATGGAAATGGTTGTTTCTGTGAGAACACTGTAGGAAAAGCAGAAGACTAGAAAACATCCATTTACGACAACCCATTTTGTACCCTGCCGATGCATTTGGAGAACTAGACATTTAGCTTAAACAAGTTCTGGACAGTTATCATTAATGGCATCCTTGGGTGAGTGTTTAATACAACCATTTAAGTTACTGTTTGCCTGGCATTTCCTCCTTTAGGAAATGAGGCAGTTTGCAGAAAAGAAATTAAATAAATCCTGCCTTTCCTTTTTGTTGCCTTTGAGATTTCCATGAAAACTTTTATTTCTTGGGACCTCTAAGTATATTTGCTATTGTCAAATGCTGATGTTCTCTTAACTAAATGATTTTGGAAACTGGTAGAAATAGGTCATGCTAAATAGGTGGAATCCTAGATGCTGTCTTTTTTCTTTCCAATCTCTTTCTCCCTGATACCTTGAATTTTTACCAAATCTTTTCACTCTTTGGTCCAGTTCTCATAGTGGAATGTAAACTCCTTGAGGGTAAGGACTACGTGTTGTACTACTTGTTTTCGTTGAGCTCCGTAGGTCTGCAGTAGATTATTTTATAGTTTTCAGGATCTCAGGCATCATGACTAACTTGCCTGGAAAAAAAAAATCCAAGCTACATTTGCCACGTTTTCACCAACTTGAGAAAATGTTAATAAAAACATTTAAAACTGCATGAAAAGTATCTCTAACACATATTATGAACAAATTGGTATGAAAAGCAGTCTTTATGGGTTCAAAGGATTACTAGAAAAGGTTTTTCCCTTCAGAGAACATAATTTTCTCCTTTGGGATACATGGTATGTGTCCTGATGACCACAAAACAAGTCAAACATTTTGGAAAGGTGTCTGCTTAGCTTTCTGGATTTAAAGTGCACCTAAAAATTCTTAAAATGTTACTAAGATCAGTCTGTTTACAAAATATGGTATTTTCCTGATTACTTAAAGATCACTTCCTGTCTGTTGTTGGAATAATTTCTTACAGACTGAAGGCTGCTTTTCACCTCTTGGATCTCTTTGATTAACTGCTTGTTATTATTTATACCTCAGAACAGGACCAAAGAAAAATTCCATTTTTATTCTTTGTTACATTTGAAGAACTAATGTGAAAGAACGAACATCGTGCATTGTCAGGAAATGATTTTTCATGTTAGCATTAGCAAAGCAGAGCAAATGCCCTCTGCTGTGGCTTTTTACCATATTAGACAGGGATGTCCTTCAGCCTCTTCGCTGATGATGGGCATAAATCAAATTGAGAACAGTGGTATGTAGTGAATTTAGTGCAACTGCATTTTTTAATATGTAAGTAGGCTTAGGTTTTTATCTCCCTTATCTTAAGCCCCGTCAAGATCAAACTCAAGCAAGCATTCACATCCACAATTGAATCTCACCAGCCTTTTTCTTTAAGTTAACATTAGTTCAAACTCTCCCCACTGCTTCTGTCAATAGATCTTTTAAAGACAGGCATTAGAGTTAAGTTTGCCTTAGCCTTTTACCCCCTTCCATAGCTTCAAGCCCAAGGGCTTCTTTTAATAGGCATTAGTTAAGGCCCAGAATTGAGTAGACATTTGTGAAGGAGACTTGAAGTTTGGAACAGAATTGGCCTTTATAGTTTTTCCATGGGGGGAAAAAAATCTTCTTATGAGAATAAAGGCTGCCTACTAATCTGCTACCATCTGGAGAATGGAGAAGCCAGAGGTTGTTGGCACCAGGTCACATCCCTTATGTAAACTGTCAAATTCTTTTCATATTAATGGCATATTGAGTTTAATCTGAGGGGGTTTGGTATCAGTCAGAGCTTATTGATTGATTTTTTTTTTTTTGCAAGGGAGGGCTCCTAGTATTGTTACAATATGAGAGAAAGACACTGAGTACCCCCAAAAATCAACCATTTGATTCATAAAAGTCTTCCTTGTACTCCCACTTTCTACCATTTAGTGATGTTTAAAGCCATGATTAAAAATTCTCTGAGTTCTTCCAAATAACTCTTTTCCATCTGACTTTATTGGAGAAAGTATGAATACGTCTTAAATTCAATAAGAAAACCAGTTGATAGTTATCATACTTATCCCCATACTTGAAATAAAATAGTAGTGAGCCTAAGATTCTGTTTTCCTTACAGATTATTTTGCACATATGTGCATGTGAGTATAAATATAGATGTGCATTTTGGTGCTTTAGGGTGTAATAGAACAGCTAAAATCACCCCAAGTCTTACGAGGCTCCTGCTATCTGAGTGATAAAGAATAAAATCCTTACTTTTGATTATGAAACCTTTAGCCTCTTGTGGACACAGGGCCAAACAGATTGCGAATGTCTTGACAGCTCTATTCACAGCAGAAGCTTGTTCTCAAAACTGGTGCAGATTGATTTTGTTCATTCTAAAACTGTTCTGCTCTTCCCCTCTTATAAATAAAAATAGACCCACACACTCATTCCCAGACCTTTTGATAGGTAAAGGTTGAACTCTCTAAACCACAGCATGGAAACCCAAGCAATCATGTTATTCCCGGGGATAGACATCCATAGTACAAGCTAAAAGAAGTGGTGAATAAAAGCCGCTGTTGTATTCTGTACTATCCACATAGGATATTTTGGCAAAAACGGATCTAACATTCAATAAATATTTCTTGAACAAATAAATGAAAGATTGACTACAAACTCTCGTTTTACCTGGACAGTCTTCTGCTTGCATAAGGAGCATGAAGAAACAAAACCTAAAAATTACAACCAACAGGATTAAGTAAAGAAGCACTGAGATATCTAGCTTCGGAAAATTCTTCTAAATTCTGAAATGAGAGCATTTGTCCTTGGGGCCTATATTCCGCTGGCGCTTCTAACCCCCTGGTTTCATATGTAAACCAGAAAATGAAAACCAGACCCAATGACCCAAAGGAGATGAAGCATGTTTGTTTTGCCCATTGTATTTCTCTGCTCACGCCTAGATGCCTTGCCTTCTCTGTCCTCTGTGTTTGAAGTTGAGAGCTGGGAACAGACATGAGATTGAGGTCCCAGGGAGAAGCCAAGTTCAGCCTGAGCTGGTGAACTCACTGAGACTAAGGGCAGGTAACGTGAACTAAAGATACTCACTTATGACATTTGTGCCAGTAAGGGAAAGACCCACTGTGCCTTTACAAACAGGTTTCTTCTTGGTTGTCTTAACGGATGGTGCCTAGCTGAACATCTTGGCAGTTTTCCTTAAGTAAGCGTCTCCAATTGATGATGATGGGAATGAGCTTAACACACAAGCCAGTATTACACAGGATTTTCTGCCAAAGACACTGAATGCAACAATTCTGAAGGGAATCATCATAAGGGGCAGCGGGCTAATATTACAAAACATCAGCATGCTTATGCAAGAGCCCAACAGCAATAGAAATGACAAAGAATTAGGTGAAAAGGAAGGCAAAAGCTTGGGAAGAAACATGAAAATGTCCTTGTGAAGACATATATACCAAAAAGAAACAATGGAAGTGCAAAACTGATTTTAGTATTTTGTTGGCAATAAATTCCACCCTGTTGTTTGAATGCATTTTGATCCTATGCTGCAGGGTCCATATGCTAAGAATTTAAATAATTGCTATTAAGAATGTTATAGTAAACTCTAACTTTTAAAAGGGCAGTTAGTCCAGATTTTCTCCAGTAGTCAAGCACTGTATATGTGAGTTAAGAATCTTTTTATGGCAGGTTCCCTTTGGTGGACCCTCCTCCCTAACTTTCTAAACTTCTCACTTGCAAAGCAGCAGTCAGGTTTGTATTCATTCTTTTCAGCCTGCTTGGATTTTATCTGACTGCAGAGAACGGTGACTGGACAAAGATTGTGGTTTGGGGCGGTGACTGCTGTGACGGCACCCTTTGCTCCCATTGTGTGCTTTACAAGGGACTCGCTCTGCCAGAGCTCCTTTCTCCTTCCCCGGGTCTAATCCAGAGAGCTCCGAGGGCTGTCTGGCGCAGCACCAAGAGGCGGAGTTCAGCACCGCGGCCAGCAGGGGGCATACTTGCCAGGTAAGAACAGGTTTCTCGGTGCCAGAGTAACTCATATCACGCACGTTCTCTGCCAGGCTGCCCTTTTTAGTCAGTTTGGCTCAAGATTAGACTCCAGAAGCATTTTATTTTGCCCTCTCAGGTCTCGGCCCACACCTGTATGACTGTCCACGCTGCTGTTTTCAGTTTCTTTTTGTTGTTAACAGTAGGCTGTGCTTTGCCATCCCTGCCGTCTGGTCACCTTTTACTTAGAAATTGGAGAGTGGTTTTCTTTTGCTCTCCCTGTATCACAGGTCAAGTTAAGGGTACAGTCACCTGCAGGGAACAGGACCAAGTGTGTTCATTGAGCATTTTGCTGTTTTACATGACCTCTCCATAAAGGAATGTCTCTACGAGAAAGGAAAAACCTGTTTCATAACGCAGTGCAGAGCTTTGTTTCTCTCGTCAGGGTGACAGCCCTTTGGTTCCTGCCAGTGGGTATGCGACAGGAAGGTGGGGAAACTGGATCATGAAAATTCCATGGCTGGCAATTGCTCATTCTTTAGCCTTCTAGCCGGGGGATAGTGTCTGGTTCCCAGGGTGGCTCAGTACAGTATTTAATTCAGAGAGCCCAAACCTATGCCATTAGCATTTTATTCTTAAAAAAAAAAAAAGAGGATGACTCTTGGCAATTTATAAGCAGCTTCAGCATAGTCTGTCACGAGGGGGTGATTGAGGAAGCGTTTTGTTTTTTGAAATTTGGATTCAGTGAACTTGTTGACTGGACTTTGCTGGGTAATGTTTTCCCCAGACAGTGAGCCATCTGCGCAGCAAAAGTTCACAGTGCACACCCGGGGCTTGTTACCACAATGTGGTGCTTGATGACTGAGAGCCTTTTCTTGAACGCCTGAGCCACTAGGTTCCTGTGCTCTCTGCCCCAGTTTGGATTACAAGTTGCCCCAATGCTGGAGCAATTCTCACTCTGGCTGGGGCGGACATGGGAGCAGAAACCCCACAGCAGGTGCTGATGCTTAGGATATCTTTTTCTGTAGGCCCCTAAGCCCTCTTCCCCGCTCACCCACAGTTCCCAACCCCTGCCGCCCTGGGCCCCCATTCTTGGATTAGTTCTCAGGCAGCTGAAAATACTGATGTGCTACCTCCTGTTAGAGAAGAAGAAGAGAGAGAAAGAGAGTGCACCCATGCAACTGCAACAGGTACCCCCCAGGGAGGAATGTGAAATCACTGAGCTCAAATCTTAGATGGTTTTCAGAAGTGTGTGTAGAGTGAGTTTACTTTGGTTTGTTTTTAGCAGAAGCACATTATTTAATGGCAGCAGGTTTCTTCGTTTTCAAGTCCCTTGGAAGAAACTTGGTGGTATTTCAGGTGCATAAGGATATAGAATCCAAACTCTTTGGTATTTATTGGTTCTTACTTTGCTCACATAAATGGGTCTGTTTAAGCCAGTTATGTGCACAATAGGGTTCCAAAATTATTTTTTTCAGAAACTGAGATTTATTTTCTGTCCTCTTTTTCTACTATTAACAGAATCATTAATGCCTGCCTCCCCACACACCCTTTTTCATTTTGAAAGTCATCTCTAGGAACTGTCTTTCCCAGAGCCTCATTGTTCATGAATTATATTGTGAATCCATTTGGACACCGACCAGGAAGTTGCTATAATTGCTCACATGCAAGTAAAAGCTTTCTCTGTGTATTAATTGGTTGATACAAGGGATTAAGATGATTACATGAAAGGCATTGCTGCTTCCCTCTGAATAGTTAGACCAAGTTGGGTGCCAAGGCATCATTTGATCCCATTTGCTCAGCATGTTCCCTTGATAAAGGCACAGAATTTGAACAGTGAGGTTTCCCGAGGCAGCAGAACATGGGGATCATTTGGATTCACTGTGTCTGTTGATGTGAAATGTGGGATATTAATCAAGGCTAATTACATGCAATGGGTTTAGAACAAACTGAAGGCCAGTTCAGGGCATGGTTCTCTATGTAATTACGGACTTTAAGGTACCAGGGTAATTACTGGAAATTAGAGGCCCTTCCTTTATGGGTCTTGCCTCTCAAAATGTGGAAACAGTTTCTTTCACCATTAGGAGGTAGGTCTCTCCTCAGAGTTTGGTGTTAAACAGATACAGCCAGCTTTTAAGTAGGCCTTGGTCATGCTTTGTCAGCTTTCTAGAGTTAGGGCAGTAATCCAGATAATTCTGGCCTACTTTTTTTCCCTGTCAGTGATCTTCTGATATTTTAATTCAAAATAAAAACTGGTGTACACTTGCTTAGGGAGTGGAATTTTAATACTTCACTGTCCTTTTGTAGATCATTACTCTTGTGTTTTTTGTTTGTTTGCTTGTTGTTGTTGTTTTTTTTTTTTTTTTTTTTCCCCGAACTGGNGAGATCGTGTCATTGCACTTCAGCCTAGCCAACAAGAGCAAAACTCTGTCTCAATAAATAAACAAATAAATAAAAGCAAAGAAAGTTTTCAACAAAACAGCATACTGATAATTTAAAATAAACTTCATTTTCTGTTTTATTAATAATATAAACAAATATGTCTTTTGTGTTTTAAAATAAAGTGAATTATTGAAAGTAAAATACAAGAAGCTGCATATAACCCAATACACTCATCCACATATTAAAAAAAAAATAGAGGCAATGATCCAAAGACTACTCATAAAAGATTATTTTACAACTTTTAAAGCTCTTAAATAAGCTTTAACTGGCTTACTGAAGAATTTCAGCTCAAAGATACTAACATGAGACTTTTATTTTCCCAACTAATGCTTTCAACCACGCTATGTCAAATCTCCCCTTTTCCCATCCCTTAATGAAACTATAGGCAGATTCCAACATTTTCTGGATACTACTGTTATTGAAATGCAGCACAGTACTATTTTAATACCTATCTCTTCATCGTATCTGATATAATTATTTCCCTCCCCATTGCTGACTAGATTTATGGTTGAAATGTGAAATAGGGAGTAGTGCATGGTCTGATCTCCCACTCCTCCATTTTCTGGGTCAAATTCGTACGGAAGACTATAGATGGCTCTGGTCACCTTACGTAATTAAGCAGAGACCAAGATGGTAGTAGGGAAACGTCCTTGGCTTTGTTCTAATTCAGATACTGGAGGCCTTTATTGATATAATGGCTCTTTTATTGGCAGATCAAGCTTCAACTTGGGCTCTCTGTGGATAAGAACTCTTCAAGTGGTTCATGATGCACAATACCTCCCCAAGTGGGACACGGTGTCATCTAGCCCTGTTATCAGTCTTCTCTAACTTTCATGAAACCATTAAGGTCCTCCTCCTTCCCTGTGGACCATGTGTAACGGGGTGCAGAGTGGAATCCTCATATTTTTTTCTCTGTATGACAGTAACTGACGTCCCTTACACCAAGGCTAGTTTTGGCTTCTCCAGCAAGTCTTCTCTCTTTAGAAATCTCCTCACTCAACTACATTCTCATTGGCTTCTCAGACATATTCCAAGCTCTCCTAAGAAATTTATTACCACTTTCTCTTTGTCTTTGATAGAAGCTCCAGGGTGGGATGGTTTTACAGATATAGTTAATGTTCATCTAGGGGATAAGAAGACATCAACTCCTTATTGCAGATATTCTCTAGCTTTAATCTTTGTGATTTACTTGGATCCCCTAACTTTCACTTGACTGGAAATATGAGGGGACATATGAAGAAGGAAGAATCTTTCACCAGAATTCCTCACTTTCTACAAAGCTGAGGACACCACCAGCTGCCCTCCTTCTTCCAAGGCCCTTACTTACAGAGGCAGAAGTGTATGGTTCGTTAAAGGAAGCTGAGGGGTTAACTATTTCTCAGTAAACCTTGTGGGGTTGGTAGTTGTGGTGGTACCCAGTTGTTCATGGCTTTCGTTTAGTACATGGGCTGCTTCCACAGCTACAACTTGTAGGGAGGTAGAAAAGACCTACCCGAAACAAAATCTAAATTTAAGCATTATTAAAACCACCTAATTAGAATTCATACAATGTATATTTTGTTTCAAATACCAGTAAAAGAGAAACATGATGTAAAAGTTAGATTTGTTTTAGTTGATTATAAAATACTTGTTCTTTGTAGAAAATTTTAAAACATAGAAAAGCATAAATAAGAAAATAAAATAACCTACAATCGCAGAATGTATTAAAACAATGGATAATCTAAGAATAACGTATGAATGGCTTAGAAATGCATAGTATGAGATCTTTCTTTAGACACTTAACTTACCTTTGCAGTAACTAAAATTAAAATTAGTTAGTATCCATAGGTCACCTGAAGAGACTGGCATAAAAGAACTACATTCCACCCCAAGTCCCGGCTATAAAGAGAAGTGGTAGAAGGAAGGAGTATACTTTCAGGAGTAAGAACAAATAAAGCACTCTGTAGCCCTTTGATAAATGGGGAAAGTAACCTTAGTTCTTAACTTCCTTTCTCCGGTTCCGAACTCTGAGCACCTTTGAATTATACAGGATACTCCTACCTCCTCTCAATACCTGCCCTCCCATCAATTTTGTTTTACTTAAAATTATTTGAATTAGTTTCTGATTTTGCAAGCAGACCATATGTATTATTTCTCAACTGGAGTTCTCATTAGTTAAATTTACTTAATATTTTAAATATTTAAAGCACTATTACTATCAGAGTTAAAATCTAGTAGGTAATAATGGATGACAACGCACTGGATAAAAGATTTCTGAGGCTCAATAATTACCTTCTGAAAGAAATTACAGTAATCTCTTCTTAAAATATAGATTGCTACTTCTTTTAATCCTTCTAGTCCATACATATCAGCCATATTGAGTATCTGACTAAAATAAAAATAGATGCACTGTTAATTCTCCAATTTAAAACTCAAGGCACAATACATACTAATTTATTGATAATATATAGTCTGTTTAGAAAAAAACTGAAATATTTTGATTCTAATTTTCTGCGTTACATAATATATACCCTTTATGGATTATAAACACAGCATAGGCCAAACGTTGAAAGCACTGACACTTGATTTGATTAGTAGAGAACAAGAAATAAATTTGGAGATGTCTCAAATTCCCTTCATATACTAAGTGATATACAGAACAAAATCCAAGAAACTGCTATAAAGGCTGTAAAAGTTACAAAACTCTCTGCATCAAATTTGTATAATAAAAGTTTCTTGGCAGGCGGAAGGGCAATTCGCTAATGTCTTATCCTATTGAAAATGTCTGGCCGGGCGCGGTGGCTCAAGCCTGTAATCCCAGCACTTTGGGAGGCCGAGACGGGCGGATCACGAGGTCAGGAGATCGAGACCATCCTGGCTAACATGGTGAAACCCCGTCTCTACTAAAAAATACAAAAAACTAGCCTGGCGAGGTGGCGGGCGCCTGTAGTCCCAGCTTACTTGGGAGGCTGAGGCAGGAGAATGGTGTAAACCTGGGAGGCAGAGCTTGCAGTGAGCTGAGATCCGGCCACTGCACTCCAGCCCGGGGCCACAGAGCAAGACTCCGTCTCAAAAAAAAAAAAAAAAAGAAACATTTTGTAAAAGTTCAAGTGCCGTTAAATAGAAATGGTGTGGATTTTTTTTAAAGTAAATATTAACTTACCAAATTCAAATGAGAACTTAAAAAGGGAAACTGTAGTAAGGTTATGCTAGACACTAAATTTTTGCTATTATGATTCTTTCAAGGATTAATCAAGATTAATTAAGGGAATCACAGAGGATTGCATTTCAGGACATATTTGGAAGTATTTATTGTATAGTAAGAATGAGGAACAATATTCTGTTCTTTAGTACCTTCACACTTTTGCAAATATAACTGGAAGAAACCCAAAACCTAAAACCCAAATGGTATTGCAGGCAGTGTTTATCGTCTTCTGCTTCCCCTATGGTTGATAAAAGTTGACTGATGGAATTTGAAAGGAAGCCAGGAGTCTTTTTTTTAAGTGTGGGATGTTTGTGAAGCTGCAGTAATTTCGGGTGCTCCCTCTTGTGAAGATCTATGTATGCATGACAAGGAATGCAGCATTTAGGTATTTGCTTACGTGTTTTAAAAGATCATTAACAAAAGCATTGGAAATGATGGCAGTGTTTTGTGTGTGTGTGTTTTTTAAGCTAGATTGTTTTATTGTGTTTTATTCTAAGCTCCTTTTAAGCGGGCTGGAAACCATCTCCACTGACACAGCCTTTTCCTTTACGTTTGAACTTTCCTGGCAAAAATGGCTTGTCGATAGAGTCCAAGCTAGTTCATTCCCTTTGTGTGCAGAGAATTAGACACATGAATGCCACAAATTAATCAAATGTAAGTCCAGAATAGAAGGCTCTCACCCACTAACATGACTGTGAAAGCTGCTTTGAATAAGAGGGAAAGGACCCATCAAATATACATGAAAAATAGTGAGTTTATGAAGGCCCAGGGATTGTTGGGCTTGACCGGACCTGCGTGCCATCACTTAGAGGAGGGCAGGAGCAGTGGGTGGGAGTGAAGGGACCACCAGCCCATGAGGTGGAGTTTTTCTTTTTTAAATGATCTCCTTCCATTGAGAGAAGCTTCTGGGAATATCAATGAGCCCCTTGCTGAGACAGCGTTGGGGGTCAAAGTGCAGGGCCAGCTGCCAGCCTTCCTGAGGGACAATAGCAAAGCCCTTCTGTACATATGACAAAAGGATATTCCAAAACAATGTGTTTAGACACTGAATGAAACAGCAGTTAAGTTAAAATTATGCAGCATCATGTAAAATTAACCTTTTCTCCTCCATCTTCTTTCTTACAGTGGAAAATTGATTGATCCAGTTCTTATTTTCTGTCTTCACTCAGCTATTTTTTGATTTTAGAACGTTAATCATTTAGCCATATAAGTTAAAAAATAATTTATGCCCCTTTAACACATAAATATGAATATTACAAAGGAAAAAATTTTCTTGCAGGCTTTTTTATTTTATATATATACCTATCATTATTTGGCTGTTATAAAACAGGAAAATACATATTTCTGGATGAACATAAAACATATGTATATATATTAGATAAATAGCAAGTTTTGTTATGCAAATGATGAAAACACAATGTAGGAGCATAGTAATGTGGTTAAACTAAACTTACACACACAGATACTATTTCCCAAACTAACATTAAAAATCAAAGTTGAACTATGAAAACATTAGCAAGAATTACTCAAGTATTTATTCCGAGATGCTTCAAATCTGGATTTAATATAATGTAATTTATGTAAACATAAACAGAGGTGAAATATGAGAAGCCCTAATATTAATATAAAACAAAATGAAAACTTGGCATTTAGGTCACATAGCAGAGCTATGCGCACTATTTTCCTAACTCTATCTTGATAAAATTGAAAGTTACCCATAAAAATATTCTGTGGTCTTTCAGCCCATATTTTTTTTTTTGTTCCTGGTGTGGTTTGAATTTCATATTGTGTTTATTTTTCTTCATTCTCTTCATCCTCACCCTGAAACCGCAGAAGGTTTTTCAATGGAAAGGAGAGTATTGTATCACACTTCCTGGTTGGTGCCAATTAGTTCCAGCGTGGACTTTCTTTGCGGCTTTATTTTGGAATGATATCATATTATTGGTCTTCACGTTTGCTAGAATAGTTCCAGTTTTCCATCTTTTAGCACAAATCCCCAAAAAGGTCACATACAACTTACTTACTGACCAAGCACACACGCTGAGGGTATGTGGTAAGATGACTAAGAATGAAAAGTTGGAACTCTTCATGTTCGGTTCTTAGAGTCAGAATTTATGGAACCCATTCAGCTAGTTAAAGACTTCTTAGATCAGACAGTGATAGTAATTTAATGTTCGACCTTTATTACCATGTATCCTTAACAAATTAATAATTTTAAATCTGAAAAAGGACCCTGGAGAAAACTAGAAGTGGACAAGGATCAGGTGAGAGGCCCTGCAGAGACCTGCTCAGGTCATTACAGATAGGGTTGTTAGGAGACGCAGATTGCATCGTTGTCTAATGAAGAGTATCAGATCAAAAAAAAAAAAAAAAAAAAAAAAAAAGAAAGAAAAAATCCAAACAAAAACAAAATAAAGTATTCCAACTGTGGTTTCAGCCATTTCTTCTTCAGTATCTTGGTACTTGACAAACATTCGTTGGGAACTTATATTATGAGTTAGGTGCTTTTGGGGACTACAATACCACTTACATCCTAATAACAGACACAGGACAATTAGGCTGTCATCCACTAATTGCAGGGCAAATACAACTAATACCATCAAGTATATGCCAAAAGCTGTGTATGTGTGAAAGGGGAAGCCCCATGTTGACGGGAAGGTCAGGAAGGATTTCTTAGGAGAGAAGGGTGTGAAATGGCAGGATTTTGAAAATGCAGAATAGAGGGAAGGCTAGGAGCCAAGACAGAGACAAGAAGTTCTGCCTTTTAACAGTAATTTGTCAAGCCACTTTGCCTGGAGCATCTTCCAGAAAATGATTTATGCTGGACACTTGGGTAAATAGACGCAGCTGCTGGAGGCTGGGAAGCAACAGGCCTGCAGAGTGTTCCTCCCCCACCCCACAGCCTCCCCAGCTCCTGCCCAGTCCCTGCCCATCCCCTCTGCAGGCTGAGGAGGAAAATAGCAGGTATAATCCTTGTAGAGCACAGTATCATATGAGATAGTAGTTGAGACGGCTCTGACTGAAGGAGGGAGCCTGGTGGAGGCAAATAGTGGCCCCAAGGAGGAGGTTCTCATATGATAAATTGAGAAGTTGTTTGACCCAGGAAGGTAGAGGGAGGGTTCCGATTACTTGCAAACAAGACTGCAAAGAAGTGAGAATTGCACTTTAGAAAGAGTAATCTTAAGGTCGGGTGAGACTGGAGACCCAAAGCCCAGTTAGGAGGCTGCTGCCACTGTGCAAGCAAGAGGGATGTGAGTTTAGATACAAGGAGACTCAAGGAAAGGAAAAGAAAGCATGGCCGGGTGCAGTGGCTCATGCCTGTTATCCCAGCACTTTGGGAGGCCAAGGTGGGAGCATCACTTGTGGCCAGGAGCTGGAGGCCAGCCTAAGCCTAGAAAGCATAGTGAGACCCCATTTCTATAAAAAATTAAAATTAACCAGACATAGTGGCTCACACCTGTTGTCCCAGCTACTTAGGAGGCTGAGGCAGAAGGATCATTTGAGCCCAGGAGGTGGAGGCTGCAGTGAGCTATGATAGAGCCTCAGCACTCCAGCCCAGGCAAAAGAATGGGACCCTGTCTTAAAATAATAACAATAATAATAATAAATTTTAAAAATAAAATAAAAAGAAAGTCGGTGTCCCAAGAACTTGGAAGACAAAGCATCTGACCACAGGAGGGAACACAAAAGGAGCAGGAACACAAAAGGAGCAGGTGGTGAGATGACTCCCAGGTTTTAATGATGGGGCAGGAAAGTGGGGTATCTGTGGAAAGTTAGATGTTACCCAAGATAGGCAGCTGGAGATAAGCCGTTAGTGTGGAATTATTCAATAATAGCAAATAAGAGTGATCTCTCTTTAAAGGTTTGATCCTTAAAGAGCATGGACTATTAACTAAGCCCTGCTCTTTGCAAAGGAGTTATTGAATGAGTTTTCTTCCCCTAGAATTGGGTATGGCTTTAAGAAAACCCATGCATCCCTCTCATGGTCATCATAAGGGTTGCAGAGCTGGTGGGTGATTACTTTTGTACCCCACTGACTTTCATGTTGGTTTGTGAATCCTCTGAAAATGAGGCCTTTCCTTTTTGTGTATTTTATAACACAAACAGCTCAGTAATTTAATACTGGCCCTTGCAATATGAATATTACATTATAAATAAAATTTCCCATTATTGCCACAAGAAATTATCTGGATGCTAAGAATAATTTGGCTTTATAAGCTTATATACCAATATATTGTTTCCAAACCCAAATATTAACTATATAACGGGAAGCTCTCTTTTCTATTTTATTTTTTGCACTAGATTTAAAAATTTCTTAATGGAAGAGTCTGTCTTCTGCACAGTAGGTACTCAACACAGTTTGATATTCACAATGGTGAGTTTACTACATATTAGGAATTTTTTTAAGAAATGATGCTCAGCTACTTTTACAGGATCCTTCATTACTTTACGTCTAATTCTAGTTTTTGTTTATGGGCCATGGGACCAAGCTGGAACATACCAATTATACTATATTCAAACTTTGATTCTTAAGTCAAAATCTGTTACAGAAATATTGTTGGTGTGGGTGCAAGCAACCTAAGAAATACTTTCAAATTCATTTCACAAAAAGTGACCTAGAATGTTGATTTAGAAAAAATATAAGCTTAAAAATGATGCTATCTGCTTGTATGTGAGAGAGGAATGGAGAGAGAGAGAGAGAGACAGAGAGAGAGAGAGACAGAGAGAGAGAGAGGATGGGCGGAGGGGAAGAAAGAGCTAGGTAGAATGATAAATGAAAATCTAAAAAGGCGGGCTTCATTTCACTGGTATTAATTTGGTAAATTATCCATAATTTATTAGAGCTTGTAAACATTGTGGCAAAATTTTTTGCCCTGTCAGTAATGAATTGCTACATCATTAATTTTGTCAAGGGATCAAGAAACAACATTGCTGAGCTCAAAGAAAACTCCTAGATGAATGAATATAGTTGGGTTGAGGTGCTGGTGTGGTTGATTAATTCAGCAGTGAATCCACATGACCGTTTCTTTCCTCATCATCAGCCTGACCTCACCTGCAAACAGTGGCACGGTGCGTCCCATCACCCAGTGGGGAGGAGGCTGTGTAGTCAGCACTGCATTTAGTTCTTTACGTTTCCCTGTGACACTGTGCTGGCCTGTATATATTTAAATATTCACTTACTTCGAGTATGTTTAAAGTGGTAAATGAAAAACTACATTTAAAAAAAGTCAGTTGGAATAAAAATGATAAAAGAAATCAGAAATACTTCAGATGAGAATATTTTATGGAGAACTTAGTGTCCAATACCTGTTTAAGCATTAAATTTGGCATTTAGTCTCCTGTTAGCTATGGGGAAAGAGAAACCTGATTATTCATATAGTTTTAATTTTCTCATGAAAGTGTATTGTTTCAGGCCAGGTGCAGTGGCTCACTCCTGTAATCCCAGCACTCTGGGAGGTTGAGGTGGGCGGGTAATGAGGTCAGGAGTTCGAGACCAGCCTGGCCAACATGGTGAAACCCCATCTCTGCCAAAAATACAAAATATTAGCCAGGCATGGTGGCATGCTCCTGTAATCCCAGCTGCTCAGGAGGCTGAGGCAGGAGAATTGCTTGAACCCAGGAGGTGGAGGTTGCACTGAGCCAAGGTAGCACCACTGTACTCCAGCCTGGGTGACAGAGCAAGACTCCATCTCAAGGAAAAAAAAGTGTATTTTTTTTCCTGGTATTTAATGACTAAGAGGTGTTTGTCACATGGCTCTTAACACAAGTGGTACCAGGTAGCATAGCAGAGTTTATTTTGAATTTTATAAATTGCATTTTATGGCTATTTCTTTGGTTTTGAATTGTTAATTCATAGGCATTTCAGGAAAGGTAGGTTGCAGTTGTCTTGTGCACTGAAATTGTCCAGGTATGATTGATTTGCTCATCAGGCCTGTAAAGAGGTAGAGTTTGGGGAACCTAGAATAGTGAACATTTACTAGTGAAAATTTACTAGTTACTCTTTATATCCCTTATACAGCATCTGTCTGCTACTAAGGCTTCACCTGTTCTTAATAAACATAATTAATGGTTAAAGTCTCATGGGTGTTTAAAGCAGTAGTTGCCTGTGGGTTGAATAAAGAGCATTGTCTTTAGAACCTAATGTAAAGTTAGCACTCACATTACAGAACTGTAGGGCTTAGTTCTGGATCCTTAGAGCTTGGTCCATGCAGCCATTCCTGGCTCTGCCTCACCTTTGGGATTCTGATGTCAGGGAGCCTCACTCCATGCATTGTCTAAGCAAGCTGCTGTTATGATGGATGAGGGCCTGTCTCTGCAGTATGATATGGAGGGTATTTGGGGATGGGAGCAAGGAGAGGAACCCAGTCTAATTCACGCACTTTTTGAGAGATAAAGAATCTGATAATCACAACATTAAGCCACTTGTCCTTGCTACCCAGCTAGGTAGTAGCATGTGTGAAACTAGAACGGATATTTAAGAGCTTGACTTAACGTTTGTGGGCAGCTAAAATATGAGCACACTTCACAGCAGCATGTGGGAGATGACTCAAGTAGTTCAATGGAAAGAAGGACAAGTGGGTAATATTAAAGGTTAATATTTGATTAATCAAAACATGAGAACAGGGTATTTTTTACTTAGATTTTAACACAGCCAAATTCACCTGCTCTTTATGGTTGAGACTTCATAATACCTAACTAGAAGAGGAAATTTCATCTGTCAACTAGCTACCTTGTTACTTTAAGGAATCAGGTAATTTTTCTTCTTTTCTTCTCCTTTTGTACTTTATATTATTTCAAAGGCCTTAATTGGCCTGTTGCTTTTAATAACATAGTCAATATTTTAAGTAAAAATTGAAAATCTTCATATATTGGCTGATAAGCATTATGTAAAATTTGAATTTGAAAGTAATTCATTCTTTAGCTCTTTAATGTAAAAGTTTAAAAATAAACTTTCAGCATAAGAAGCTTGAATCTTCAGTGTTGGACCATTTGAGAAAATAGAGTAAATCTAGTTTTATGTAACTATCCTAATACTCTTAGAATACCAAGTGTTTTACAGTAACAAGTTTGAGATAGGTTCCAATATGAATGTATTATCCCCACAGCCAGCCTGTTCGTTTACTCAATTTCAGAATACATATTAAAGAAAGTAATATCTATGCCCAATCCTTGTTTCAAAGTGTATTCATATGTTCAGATTTGGGGGAGGAAAGCATCCAGCCAGAAGTATTTTTTAAAGCAAATAAATTCCCCAAAGGATAATTGCTCTTCTAGAGGCATCAATGTGTATTTTAATGTTTATCTTTGCAGTAGGGTACATTTCTATTTTCTTTCAGCAATTTTACTCCTAGCACCAGGATGGCTATAGGAGGACTTCTTCCAGAGATGTGATGAATGACTTCTAAACAGTTCTATTTGAGACCATATTTTCCTTCAGAGAGATTATAAATATTCTTTTGATTGTGCATATTACTTAAAACTTCATGTATGTAGTGAAATGAACGTAAACAGATGTAAAATTGGGTCTTTGATAAAATGTAAAGTTAGCATTCCATTATGAATTATATTCTGGAGAAGAAAAATTATGAGAGAACACTTAGGGAGTGCTCTCTGCAAACATCAAGAGCAATTCATTCATTCCCTCATCCTGTCAGTAAATATTCGGTGCTCATTATGAGCCTGTTGCTATACTATATCCTAAGAGGGTTGCAATACATACATATATGTATGTATGTATTTTTTTGCTAGACATATACATAAGAAAGAGTTAAATGATGGTTTAAAAAGAAGAGTCACAATGAATGATCAGAAAATAAAGCCTCACACAGTGGAAGTTACCATGAAGAAGGGTTTTGGAGGCAATGGGAACCAGCAGGGCTGCAAAGGTGCTGAGTGGTGGGAGAGGCAGTGGTGGTGGCAGGGGCCAGGGTAGGGGGGAAGGAAAGTTGCATAGGGAATCAGGGCATCTGGCCTCAGTCCTGGCCATTCACCATCCCAGTGATTTACGAAACTGTGTCAGTTCCCTGGAACATAAGATTATCTCTAGCATCCCTTCTTGCCATTCTGTCATCTAAGTGCCCATCTGGCTGTAGAATTCTCTTCGTTTCTGCCTCCAGTTTTTGGCTTAAACATAAAAGTGCCAGACATATATTAGAAAAGAAAACACAACAAAACCTCATGTAAACCAATTTTCTTATGTTCTCTTTCCTTTGGTTCAGCCTGGATTCTTCTGCTCCATAAATATTTCCCATTTAGAAAGTAATTACATCAAGGCAAAGCTATATGTTTAAACATATATGGGTCTTATTGTTACGTGATAACTGAGTCTAAATTAGATGATTCTCATTAATGAAAGGACAAGAAAATAAGTAAGTCCAGACATAATCAGGTCACAGCGTTTGGCCACTGTGCCTTAACCTTCCCTTTGCCCTTATCTGCTAAAGCTTTGGCCTTAATATGGACAAAGAGCAATTTAAATCTCTTTACATTCCTATCCTTTTTCTTGAGCGGCTTCAAATTTAAACCTCTAATAAAGAAAGGGATAATAAAATAGCAGAGAAAGTATGATGGGAATTATATTGACTCTCAGAGAAGTTTTGGAAGAGAAATATATTCTCTTTCTTCAGCTCCGTCATAATATAATCATGGTGTGATTTCTACTTTGCTAGATTAGGGACTATTTTGGAAATCTTTAATGAGTATAATCAGGAGGTAAGCATTTAAAAATTACTATTTCGGCCGGGCGCGGTGGCTCAAGCCTGTAATCCCAGCACTTTGGGAGGCCGAGACGGGCGGATCACGAGGTCAGGAGATCGAGACCATCCTGGCAAACACGGGGAAACCCCGTCTCTACTAAAAAACACAAAAAACTAGCCGGGCGAGGTGGTGGGCGTCTGTAGTCCCAGCTACTCGGGAGGCTGAGGCAGGAGAATGGCGTGAACCGGGGAGGCGGAGCTTGCAGTGAGCCGAGATCGCTCCACTGCACTCCAGCCTGGGCCACAGAGCAAGACTCCGTCTCAAAAAAAAAAAAAAATTACTATTTCCTGAAAGTTAGGAAATTATTGTTCAGTGTAAAATGCAAAAGGCAAAGGGAAAAAAGCCAGTTACTTTAAGAAAAGAAACAAACAAAACAGAAAAGCCATTATAATCTGTGTGGCATGATGTAGTAGAGTTGCTGGGAGTGGGAGTTGAAATTTGAGTTGTAGGCTTAACTTTGAATATTTCGGTGTAAGGTTGGGCAAGTCATGTAATATCTTTGGGGCTCAGATTTTTTTTTCTGGTTTATGTTTATTTTAATGCCCCTCCCCCTCTCAGACTTTTTTTAAAAAATGCAATATAATAACAGCAAGCATTTATATATGCCATGTTCCAGGCAGTATTCTAAACCTTTTATATTTAATTACTTAATCCTCTCACCTATACCATGGGGGTAGATACTATCATATGATTGCAATTTTGTGCTTGTTTTATCTTGCATAACATTTTTGAGAAATTGTCTGAACCCAGGTCTCTTTGATTGTAAATTTATGCTATAAACCACTCCACTTGACTGCCTTATTATTTACATCATTATTATAAGAGGCCAACTATTTAATTATTCAAAGGTAAAAACACTTCTAAACACATATAATAGTAACAAAACTTTGTATATATAAACTATTTTGTCTCCAAAGGAACTCTGAAAAAGGTCTCTTATAATTTTAGTTATTGAGCAAAATCTCTGATATTAGAGCCTCTTTTTAAATCCCCGTTGTACAGATGAGAACTATGGTACACACACAGACAAGAGCTGGCAGCATGTAGAAGAATGCCACACTAACCAGGATTGAATTCACTTCTGTATATGTCCGTTGACAAATGTCATTGTTTAGACATGAGGAAACAAAAATAGCTTTTACCACATTGCCCCAGGCACCACAGTCTCAGAATTCCTGTCAACCCTCAACTCTGCCACTGGGCTGCATGATTCCTGAGGCAGCGTGTGGTTGAAACTCAAGCTAGGATGCCTGCCACCTGACCTCCAGCCTTCCCTCTCTCGCCCCTTCTCATTTAACAAATGTTTGCTAAGCACCTCCCACGTACCAGGCGCTGTGCTGGGGACCAAGGCAAATATGTTTACAGCCACAGATATGACCTGTGCCCTGTGTAGCTTACAGTTCAAAAGGGGCATATAATGATAGACATGCTGTGAGAAATGAAGGAGATATAGGTGGTTTTTGGAGAGGGATTTGGAACAGGAGCCTTAAGGTTTGGATCCAAGCAGCCATTTAATTTCTTCCTAAGTATTCCAACTTTGGTATGACTAGTCTCCCACATACTGGGTAATTTAGGGCAAGTAAGATGTGCTGGAGGGATCTGAATGAGATCAAAATTTAGATTAAAAAAAAAATCTTCCTGTGGCTTTTCATTAGTGGAATGTGAAATGGAGTAATGAATTGGCTTTATGAGGGCATTGGTTCAGGTGACTTCCTCTTGCCGCAGACCACTGGATTTGAGATAGTTATTTATTTTATTTATTTTATATTTTATTTATTTATTTATTTTTATTTTAAGATGGAGTTTTGCTCCTGTCACCCAGGCTGGAGTGCAGTGGTGCGATCTCGACTCACTGCAACCTCTGCCTCCCTGGTTCAAGTGATTCTTCAGCCTTAGTCTTCTGAGTAGCTGGGATTACAGGTACCCGTTACCATGCCCAGCTAATTTTTGTATTTTTAGTAGAAACAGGGCTTCACCATGTTGGCCAGGCTGATCTCAAACTGCTGACCTCAAGTGATCCTCCAGCCTCAACCTCCCAAAGTGCTGGGATTACACGTGTGAGCCACCACACCAGGCTGAGATATGTATTTATTAAGAAGACTACCATGAGTAGGAGAACAGAGTTCCAGCTTGAAGCATAGAAAATTTGAGTTTTACTTTGCACTATGTTGCTAAATAACTTGTGCAAGTTTTTGGTGGTGGTTGTAAAATCTAATAGGACTCTTGTGAAGATTAAGTAAGAATGTGTACATATAACAGCTCACATGGTACCTGGCACATAGGAAGTGTGGATTAAATGTAGTTCTCCTGGTTCTTAGTTGATGTGGGAGAGACCAAGGTGGATAAGAAACTGTGAGTGCCAGGTCTGGATAGCCTTGATGGGGATAGGATATTTATCCACAAAGGCAGTTTAGTATACTTATGTGCCAAAGAGGGGCAGTGGGGTTGACTTACTGACCAAATAGATGATAAATAGTGTACGGGCTCAGGATGGGTATATTTTGGAGGGGCACAAGGTGTGAAGAAGGGAAATCATGGATGTTTCCAGCAGTGTAGACTGAGTCGTGCAATTTGCATAGAATACCTGATCTTTATAGGAGAAGTATTAGCTGGTGAGTCAGATAGAGATGCTTTGAAAGGACCAGGATGTTTTACTCTGCACCCTAAGGGAAGCTTACCCTTCTTTTTCAGCCTTCTGGGTGAAAGATGAGAAAGAAGTAGAAAGAATGCTATTTTTACTATATTCTTGAAATGGAGGTTTGTAGCAAGTTGGTGTTTAATAAAGAAGTTTCTTTCCATTATTTTTGGCTTGAGATTTAATGAACAGTTGTAGTAAAATCAGATTAGCTATATACACTACTATTATAGAAGAATGTTTATATCTTACATCTGACTTTAAGCTATTATCCATTCTTTGCATTCCTTTCTTCTGTCACAGGTTAATTAAACCCATGTTTTGGTCAGTGCTTACGCTACATGGCAGAATGTTTAACATTCAGTTTCAGATGACTATATGAGAAGTAATGGGATAAAAATCTCTTTACATTGATGACTTCAGGCTCAATTATTGCAGAATAAAATAATGATGAAATTAAATATGTAACACAAATAAAATCTCCATTCCCCTTCTCCCATACACAAAATGGCATATAGCAATGGACACAAAAGCACTAAGAAAAGGTTGAACATGGGTAGCTGCACAAACAGGATTACAAAGCTGCATGTCGGCCGACCAAATAGATTAATGGGTGATGTATATCTGGCTATCTCAGGGTTCTGAAGGTGTACCAGAGCAAGATAATGAAATTGCCTGTCAGGTAATCTGATTTGAGGATTCCAGTCATATGTGAACTGGTGTGTGGGCTAATAAGCCAGGAATTTGCCAAGACTCATTATTTTTAAAGTTGCTCAACTCTCTACATCTGTCTCTGCAGGATATGTTAGACAAAGTGTCCTGCATAGAGCAAGAGGTGGGGAACCCGTGAGAATGCCCAGGTTACCGAGGATTGCTGAGGCACAGCTCCAGATCGAGTTGAGTGTTTCTCGGTTGTTCAGAGCTCAGCTAGAGAACTGCATAGCTGCCAAGCAGACAGCATGGTAACCTCTCTCCGTCCTGGTTGGCAGAAGCTGCTGTTGCAGAATGTAATAGTAAATGTCCCTCCAAAGATGTGCAGGGTGTAGGCATTTGCATCTTGGCTCGGGCATTTAGTGGCACTTTAACCTTGGCCAAGGTACATAGCCTTTTTAAGACTCGGTTTTCCTATCTGCAAAGTATAGAAAATAGTGCCTAATCCATAGGGTTGTTACTGATAGTGAAGTTGATCTCACAGTATTTGGTACATGATATTTGTTAGATATAATAAAAAGATCAAATAAATTGAGGGCTCTGTACACTTCATTGATATTTCTCTTTGCCTATCAATTAGTTTCTTCCTACCTCGTTTTTAATTATGAAACGATTATAATTGTTCCCCTTCTCTTTCACTTAATGTTTCTATGAGGATAAATAGAGAAACCTCACCATTACTTATTATTGGTATGTTTTTGTTTCATTCAGCTTTTACGTGTATTATGCAAATATTAATTGTTCCCATATCAGTGACACAGAAGAATCACCAGCAGTAATAGTTCTTTTATTTGGGGCATAAGATTCAACTGGAATATCAGAATGGGAGGATTCTAGAAAAGGTGCTCAAAGCTTTAATTATTTTATTTCTGATACATATGAGATGTGTGCTTTTAATATACACCTGTTTATATTCTAGTATAATTAATTTCTCCCTTTTGTAATTTGTTAGCCCTGAAATATTGGAAAAAAATAAAATCTCTCAGTGAATGAACTGTTATGATCAGTATGATTTTTAAAACAGTGCTAACAAATTATAGGGTGATCAGCTAGCTTTCTGGACATAAGTTACAGCTTGCCTCTTTGAAGAAACTCTTTTTATTCTGCATATGATAGAATTTGTATCATAAAATTATTCTGTTTTCCAAAGGAATTACTTCTCAACTCTAGGTATTAATTTTCTTTTGTAAAGCAGCAGATATTTCCACATCCCAGGCTAAATAATAATCCAAAAATAACTGCAAAGAAAGAAAATATAATGATGTGTGGAAGAAGTTACCACGTGTGGGGTTGTCTTTTTTTCTTAAGAAAAAAGAATCATTCAAATGCTTTTTCAACTGTCTCTATGAAGAACTAATCCCTCAGGATGATTATAATGTATATATAATTTAGACCAAAAATGCCAATATTCAATATGCTTCATTTGGTAGAAGGAAAATCATAAAGGGAATCAACATCTCATCTCTATTATCTATTTAGTGAATTCTCTAGAATTCCCATTGGATATGGAAGAAGATACATTAATGTCAATAGCAATGGCCACAAAGTAGAGTGTCCTGCTAGATAATTGCTCTACCAGTAGGAGAAGGCAGGCTATGTTAGTCCAATAAGAGCTTCTGTTCAAGGTCAAGGTCTCCTCTGAAGGTTTAAACAACTGCACCTTAGGGAGATGTAAAATGGAGATGGTCTCTCCCCTTTAGGGATATAAAATCTAATGGATGGGTTTGCCTTCCCTAGGGTGACTGTGGCCTTGACCCTATGGAGTGGATTACTCTCACCAAGCTTTGAAAGCAGCAGATGATGTGGCCATGGTAGAGTGGGGCCAAGATCTTTTCCTTCCTAGCTCCCATCTTTCCTCTCCCTGTGTCCCATACTTCTCTTCCCTAACGTTTCCACAGCCCAGCCATGGCAGGCTCACTGGGGATTGCAGAGCAGGCAGTGAGTGTTCATCCCATTGTTAGTCATGGCCGCTGCCTGCCCACAGTTTAATAAGGTCCCTGGGGAAACCCAAGTAAATATCTTAAGTTCCGGGGTGTTTAGTCAAACAGGATCAGGGGCAGTTCTTTTTCTCTCCCTGTCACTCTTTCTTTCTTGGTGTATTTATATTGCCTTGTGGTTAGGATTACACCTCTGGGGGAAATTTATATCTAAAGCTAATCCCTTAGAGGAGGGCTGTAATAATAAAATAGCAACTTGCATTTATTTATTCTTTTACAGCCTACAAAGTACCCTCATATTGTCTTGCTTACCCCTAAAACTAACCCTCACAGGTAAATTACTATTGCCCACATGTTACAGCTTATAAAAATCATTGCTCAAAATGTCAGAGCCAGGAACCGGACCCAGAAATCCTATTCTATTACATGGACTAGTCTTTTCCACTTCACCGTACCATAGATAGCTGTTTACAATATCTGATGCACGTGACAACATCAAAACATTCTTCAATTTTTAAAATCTTCATTCCTTTGGCTTTGTAAAATGGAGAGCTCTATGAATATACAGAGCTCCCTGATGAGATGAAGCCAATTCATATAAACAGATTTCAGACTGGTACTATAAAAGTTATCAGTTAGCTTGCCATATCAGTTACATTTTTCATAGTACCCTGCTCTAAGTAGACACCAGATGTTGTTCACTAATGGAATGGTAAGAATGGTTAACATAGACTTTGGAGCCTGTAGTTATCACTGTTTGTCACTTCCCAGCTTTCTTCTCTCCCATGAGTTACCTACACTTTCTGTGCCTCAGTTTCCTCACCTATTAAATGAGGATGGGAAGAGCACTTCCCTCATGGGTCACTTGGGGATCAAGTGAGTTAACACATAGTGAGCATGATGCCAAGCATACAATCAGCCCACAGTTAATATTAGCAGTTACTATTATTATCATTCTTAGTATTGTTATTGGCACTGTAATTTTTTACAACACTTTTGCTATTCCCATTTACCATAAAGCTAGTATGTGGAAGGCTTTTAGGCATTTTCTCACTTTTCCCAGAAGTTACCAGAAACAAAGAGAGCCCTGGTCATGTTTTGCAGTCTTGTGGGCCACAGTAAATGGCCAGGTTTGCATAACTCTGCTAAAGCCGAAAGTTTTAAGTCACTTTTATAGTGCATGCACTTGGCAATATTAAAACAAAACAAAACAAAACAAAACAAAACAAAAAAAAACAACTTGAGTCTCAATAGAAAGAGAAGAGAAGGAAAGAGATTGCTATAAAAGTACACTTTTAGCTGAAAGTGTTGGTCATATGGAGACAGTAGTGGGGATTTTTTTCAGCTTTGTAAAATCTTTAACAGCCTTTTTTTTAAAAAAGCTTATATATTTTACTTATAGTTCCTTCTTAGACTTAAAAGAATTATCATGTCCTAGGAGATTTTCAGAACATGTTTTGTATTACAATTTCATAGGGAAAGTTTAAAGTAAATGTTCAGAGACATCCTTTCTTCTGATGGGACAGGAAAGAGATGGAATGAATCGATACTGCGAAGAGGGGTAAAATAGGTGTCATAACTTCCACTTTGATCGTTTGTTTCCTAAGTGTCCTGTTTGATAGGGAAGAATATGGAAATTGGCAGGGAGTTGCTAAAGTAGATCAGAAAAAAATTCTTGTATGGATCCCTCAATCTGGACTCCAGGCACTTGGGTCTCTAGTCTCTGCTGCTGGATATTTAAGGGGGATAGTCATTGTACTTCCATTTTCTTGCTGACCAGAGGGGAATTACAGAACATGTCATTACTACGAAAGGTTATTGTGAGAATTGAATGAGTTACGTGTAAAACTACTTTGAAAAATATGAAGCATTTTTGTGAGGCAGAAGAGTGTAATGGTTTCAAGCAGGAGTTGGCAAACTACATGTTACAGATTGTCTATGGCAGAGATTGTGTAGCCCACAAAGCCTGAAATATTTACTCTCTGGCCTTCAAACAAACACTGGCAGACCCCTGACTTGGAGCATGGATTCTAATGCCAGTTGGCCTTGGTTTGAATCCTGGCTCTGCAGTTACTGCTGTGTGACCTTGGGGCTGGTTAATTAACCTATATCTCTATCTTTTTATCTCTGGAAAAAAAGATGATGATGGTACCAATGCCACAGGGTGGCCAAGACTATGAAATGAGTTAGGACGCATAATTATACTGTAAAAATCTCTTAGGGCATCACCTGGCATTTATTAAGTGCTATATAAGGTTTATGTGATATTATTAAAACACCTTATTCGTGTAGGGTACTGCTGGATTAAACAATTTTTATAGCATCCTGATTTTATAACATGATATTTGTATACTAAAGCTTTTTAAAATTACTAAATTGATAGTTAAAGAAACTGATGTTTTTCATTTCATTGTACCTAGCAGGAATACTACCTAGAATACTACTGTAGTCTACCTAGAATACCAAAATACTGGTAGGGCCTGAAAATATTCTAAGGACTTCTAGAAGTCACATTGCAGATTACCAAGTAGTGGCATTTGAGGAGACTTCAGCTGAGACAAGTCTCTATTATGATGGTGGACAAATTGAAATGAAACTATAAAGTTTGGTATTCTTTGTGAGTAGAAATGTCTACTAAAGTGCATACATTTTATTTCAATATAGAAAGTAGGAATGAAAATTATAACTGCCTTATTATTAAGGTACAGTACATATATCGTATCATTTAGCCATTATACCAATACTGCAAAGTATGTGTTTTTCTTCCCATTTGAAAAATGGAGAAGTTGAATCTCAGAAAGATTAGACAATTTGCCTATAAGGTAGGTGGTAAGCGCATAATCATTCTCCTCTACAATACTGTCAAAGAGGAATAAATTCAGTGTTGAAGTCCTAACACTATCTCGTATACATATAAAGATGAGGAAACGCTTATTGATTATATCAATGACAATTTACCATTAGTATTATATAATTCAATCATATTAAAATAGAACTTCTAAATTATTAACTTGTTATAATATTTCCATATTAAATTGACATTTGACATCTCAGAATATTGCTGACAAGAGTTGTTCCCCGTATTTCAGGACCGCAGTTTTGCGTACCCATCAGAAATCTGAGCACATCTAAAAGCATCTCTGCATTTAGTGGAACCACGTGAGGGCACTTTGCCCATGATCAGAGCTATTTTACGGTTTTCTTTGTTAATGTCTTTCTGCTCTAAGAGAACCCTATAATGAGCAGTCCCTTACTTGACTACAGATTGCCGTCCTAAAAATGTGTTCGACAGTCAAAAATCCAAAAGTTGAAAGGTAGACAAATACCTTATAAGGAATGACTTCCATTTCCAGAGAGCCATAGGTACTAACCAATCCCTTTTTACATTTGAGAGGTACTATTTCTGTGTGGGTCAGGCAACCCCGTGGGTGCTGAAGGATCTGGACAGCATAAGAGGCCCGGGAAAGTGGCTGCTCATTCCTCATGGCCAGAGCCAGGACTCAGGGCAGCAATGCCTGATCTCAGGACAAGGCCCAGGCCACTGCCAGGACTCTCACAGGGACATCCCTATGCAGAGGCATCCTACATCAGAGGACTGGCCCTTCTTCCTTCCCTCTTACCACTGTGGAAGCCTGGGACCCAACAGGCTTGAGATGAGAGCTGAAGAGACTGAGTTTGGTGCCTGTGAGATACAGAAAGATGTGGGTGCTCAGTATGGATGAGCACACAATGCGATGGTCCAGGCCCATCTGTTCAAAAAAACCCCAGTTTACTCTTAGGGACTGGAACTTCTCTCTTAGTCTCCATCTGCTCGAGGGGACTAACAAGCTGCTACGTATTAGCAATATGAGTATGGCAAACTATGAGCATCCATTTCCTTACCTGTAAAATGAGGATAGTTCTTGCCTTGCTTGTCTTAAAGACTTTGTGGGGATCAAATGAAATAATGTCTGTTTTGTGTTAGTTCAGGGATTACATGTAATTCTTTCCAGATTAATTACCAGACAAATTGGTGAGGTGCCTGTGTATTTAAAAGCCTCCGTATTTTTGACCACTATTAATGGTTAATCCAAAAGAAAATAAAGCATTCTGGAAAACTATCATGTAAATCAATTACAATTTGGGCTTTTTTTTTTTTTTCTTACTCTGAAATGTGTCAGGACCACTATTTTAGGAAATAACATTCTTGGCATACTTTGAATGGATTTTTACTTCTCTAGAGCTTGATTGCATAGAAAAGAAATACCCAGCCTGCAAAGTAAAGCATTCTGGAAAAATTATTGGGTAAAACAATTATACAATTGTCATTGCAAAAAATGCGTATGTGTAAGTGTTTATGTTTTCTTACTGAGTGCGAGAATTGTGTCATTTTACTTAATTCAGACACTGGAGGGTTTGGGGGATCTTAATCTCGTCTAGAGCAAATCCTCTCAAAGACTTACTTGACTGGACTTCTTCCACTTTATACTGTTGAACTTGGTGGAGTACTAGTCCTATCACCATAATCCACCAAAGCGAACACACCTTTGAAAGACTGCTTCCTACAGATGAGGAAACTGACAGGTGGTTTCACATTTTGCACATCTGGTTTTAAAACAAAGGACTGATTCAACAGATACTCAGCATCAGCCTCTTTACTTCTGCTAGACACTGCTCCTACTAACAGCTCGCGTCAGCTGTACATTTCAGTGCTGTGTTATTTATGTGACAGTTCCTTGTAGCCCGTTGTACAACAAGAATCCAAGCAAGTATTTCCCAAATTTCAAGCTTTACCTGTTAATCTTTTTAGAAACTTACTCACCTTGCAAAAAAACTATCTGAAGGTGTATCTACAACATTCCTTTATTTTTAGCTATTGCTCTTATAAAAATAATCATATTAAATGTGAAGCAAAATTGCAGGAAAAAATATTTTGACCATTAATGGTAGCATTGCATATGCGATATCCAATTTTTCCATACTGTTCTGATGTGAAAGGGGCAGCGATTGTTTTAAAAGTCCATTGTTTAATAACATTTATGTTGGTTCTAAACTTCAAACAATTTTTTAAAAAGTGTGGGTAGTCTTTCCTCACTCCACCTCAACTGAAATAATGAATTGGATTCTGAAGTTTAATTTTCAGTTTAGTTTCAGTTGTACTACATGTATTTCCTTGAGTAGGTTAGTTTGCCTCTCTGGACCTCATTTTCATCATTGGAAAATGAAGGTTCAAGTCATTTGATTTTTGTGGCTTCTTCTGGAATCTTCCTAAAGATAGTTTATTCTTCACAATTATTTTTAACTTAGACAGGGTTTACAGAATTTTATATAGACCTTTTTAGGAACTTGAGCCTACTACATAAAGAATAAACCACCTTCTGTGAACTTGAATGCTATTTTAGGGTATAATTTTTGTTTATTTGTTCAAAAAATAGTGATTCAATTTAAGCCAAAAGCACTTATTTTAATAACAGATTCTTAGTTAAGCTATTTTACCAAAGTTACATTACCATGAAATTTCTGGGGGGGCGGGGAACACAATTACACTGTCTTACAAAGTCACCCCTTATAATCATTCACAATTAGTATATATATCATCAAAAGAAAATGCTTTGTTTTTTTATGGTTAAAATAACAAGGGACTTCATGTAAATGTATAACCTACTTAATGTCTTTTTTAATGCTCTGCAGCCAACTCAAAGAAAAATGTCCTGCCAGGGGTAAACACTGATTCTGTATTTATTTGCGCAGCAGGCATTGGTTTCATGAAGTAGGCTTGTTTTTTTTTTGAACATCAGTGTCTTGCCCTAACATTTTAAACTGTAAACCCAAAACTCCTGACCAAGAGAGCTTTGCTGTTAGAACAAAGTTTAGAGTATACTGTGTGACACCATCACACCTGTGTTGTGGTCCCAGAGGTTTCTGTTGTTGGGAGGTACGAGTGTTATTAAAGGAAAACAGCAAACCTATCTTGATTTTCCTCTCAAAAGTCAGATCTCTCATGAAGATGGGAGTATGAATTTCCCATACTGGCATCTATGGGAAAATGCCTTTCTTAAAAGACCTTCCTCTAGGGGCCTGAAGGAAGTTGTATCTTCTTTGCTTTTTCTATTGCATTCCAATTTTCAGACAGGCCAGTGGTACAGTGTATCCATGATCCATGTGTACAGTAGGAGAATGAAGCTACAGTAAGTAATACAAAAAGCTACTTCTTTTGCACCTTGATTGAAACAATCCACTGGTGGTTGCTTGGTTGTCAGCTTGAGCTTGTCTGTGTGACTTCTTTTCTGCTCCTTACTTCCATCCGTCATTGCAGAGAGCACAGAAGAAGGAATATATATAGTGCCCTGTGCTTGCTTAGGCCTTAGCAAATATCAATTCATCACCAACTTGGCTCTAAAAGAGACCATTCATTGGCATGTTAGAACATTACAATTTACCCAGTGTTCCCTGGTGTTGAAGGAGTCACATGACCGGATCTCAAAACAAAAAAGAATTCCATGATATGGTCTTGGAGTTATTAATAAAAATAACTGCTGGTTGACAGGAAAGGCATATGGCAAATTTAAGATGCATGGCCGCAGTATTTTGTTTAAAAAAAATTCTTTCCTACGCCAGGGGTGAGAGTGTGTGTGTGTCTGTGTGTGTGTGTGTATGTATGTTTTATGTACCAGAAAAACCTCCAGCTCTGACAAGCCATTGACAAGGTGTTTCAGTCTTTGCTAGCTTCCTATTTCATTGCTCTGCCATTGAGCCCTTGTAATACCACGATGAATAAAGTAATCAAAGCAATTGGCTGCCTGAGATCTTTTTTAATGCACTGCTTCAGACGCAGTACATATGCCGTGCAAATAAATACAGAATTAGTGTTCCTGTTGGAAGCATTTGGTGAGAATGAGTGATTTGTCTTGCTTATGAAAGGTGCATACATTTCCGCTCATAGCTGTTTATCAGCCAGCCTCTTTCTGCTTATGGATTCTGAGGTGGAATTCATCATTTGTCAGCGCCCGGGCAGATGTGCTGGAGATGACCAGATTGATCTGTGAGGATGAGCAGAACAGCCGCACCAGTGCTAGGAGGGCGGCCCCTACAAATTGTGTTATCTTTTGAGACTGTTGTCTACTAGCTCTTTTCTATACTTCAGGAAGAGAAGGAAAGCTGCCCTTTTCTGCTTCTCACTTCTGTATTTGAAAAAAATGCTACTTTTGGTATCACTTAAGGGAAACAGAAAACAGGCCCAATTTCTCTGGGCGGTGAAATCCACTGAAACCCCATTTTTCCAAAGGTCCACTCTCCCTCTTCTGATTGCAAGGCATGTTATTTGATGTTGGATTTCAATTAAAAACAAAACACTAATGTCAGGCTTGCCGAAGTGTCATTTGCTCTGTTTTCAAACTGCTACAGACAAAGTTTTCTCTTACTTCATAGAAATCGTAGAAATCACTTCCAACAGGACATTAGGACACAAGAGACAGTGCTTCGATTAGGAAAAAAACGAATGGCTTTCCAAAAGTTTGACTTGCTTTTGGTCTGTGCAAAAGGCCTGTTGAAGCCGAGTTGATTACAGAGCCATCAAAGGCCCTTCTTGCCAAGAAAACTCCCTTGCACTTGTGTGCTGTTGAAAATTTCACTTTGATGCCAGCAGATTGAAGAGCTAAACACAAGCTGCCGAGGAGCTCCATGTGGCTTTCCCACCACAGGTTCTTGACCTTGGCTTGAGTAATTAACCATCTAGGAGCCACATCATCCTCTAAGGGCATCTGGAAAAATAAATACATCCTCATCCTTAATTAATGAATGGGTGCAAGTATAGAAACACAGGTAGCTTACCTCATGAAACAGTGTTAGGGCTCACTTGCTAAAACCCAGGTGGAACTGCAGTGTTTTCACTGTGCTTCTTTAGCCTCTGTTTCACTCCTGCAGTCCTCAGTAAATATTTTCCTTCGGGTGATTCCTTTTTAATCAGATTGGTAGGAAAGCAATTTCATACTCAATATACCCAACATATAAGATCATTAGAAATACTGCATGTGTTTTTGAAAATGTGGCCCAAAGCTCTGGAAACATCTGGCTTACAGCCAATATTACTGAACTAACACTAAAGCCTTTGGCCAAGCCCTGATACTGTGACAGGCAGGTAATGTTTGTGAAAGATGTGGTTTCATACACATCTTTAAGGCAAGTGAATGTTCGATGTGTGACTTTGATTTCCTCGGTTAGCTGAGATATAGACGGGGCTTTAGAAGGTAGACATCATATGCTTCTGCTTGTCATTCACCTTTCAGATGTCGGTTATGTTTGTCATCAGTGTTTTTTTTACGTCACCTGGCTTCAAATCAGCCTTAAGGATGGAGATACAGACAGTGATAACTAAAATGACAGTGTAGACATTGTGGGAGTTAAAGAATGATCAGAGATAATGGTGGTTTGTTGGAGTTTGTTTATTACATATCTGAGAAAGTTACTTAATTTTTTTCAGCTTATATTTAAATAGCAATTAAAATATGCCAAGCATTGTGCTAAATATTTGGGTTGTGATTTGAATAAGACATTCTGTGTTCTCCAGGTATGCAGGGAGAGTGGCAAGTAAATAATTCTGGTATGGGATGACGAGTGCCATCACTGAGGAATATCCCAGGAACACTGAGGAAGGAGTGGTTAATTCTGCAGGACCAGCCCCTGAACTGCTCTTATCCCTTCAAAGTGTTTATGTTGGCTCTGAAGATAATTTCTAGAACTTACAAGGATTCATTATTTGCTTTTTCCAAGTGCTACTTTTGTGTAATTTGAAGTTCAGAGTTTTGTATCGTTCACAGAACACAACCGCTCTCCAAGAACAACCTTGCTCCTGCTCTGTAAGAAGCCCTTGCATTTGGTACCCCCTGAGGTTACTCACAAAAAAAAAAAAAAAAAAAATGCATCCTTGTTCTGCCTGGTCCTCAGGTGTTCAAGGACACTATGGATGCTAGGTGATAGCTTTGTGATGCTCTGTGCGCTGCGCGTTAAGAGATTTTCAAAGCCCTCTGTGGGGCTGAGCCCCAGCATTTACTGTTTTATTCAGCGAATGCCACATCTTCTGTTGTCAGAACTGTCTGATTGAACACCAGCAAGTGCTCTCTAGGAGGGAGATCCTTATTGCCCATTTTCTCTGTTTCCTAAATGATCTAATTGCTTGGGTAAGGAGGCATCCATTCTAAATCTCCCTCCCACCAGGGGCGATACGCAAGTAACAAGGTTTAGATTACCCCAAATGTCAGGACCCCCACAGATATAATGGGCTTCCCTCCAGGGCCCACCTGACAAGCTGCTTTTCTTTCAAATACCTGGACTGCCCAGAACACACTACACCCTGATTTTCTGTCCCCTCACGGAGTTAGGGAGCCAGAACTGCCACTCTGCACCTTTTGATTTTGGTTTTAATCTTCGGAATCTATGGAATGTAAGAGATGCTTATAGGTTTGGTATTTGAAATCCTATTTTACAGCATATTAAATGTTAAAATATATACATGATCATTTCACTAAGGCTAAAACTTGGGATATAAAAGTTATAGTTGTAGCCTATATTTTGGCTTAATGGTTTCTGAAATGATTTTCATTCCTATGAAAAAAGGTTTTTTTAAAATTATGCTTTGGCATGTTCACCACTTTGTTTCTTTCTCAGCAGCCCATGTTCTTCCTTTCTTTTAGTCTGGTGCATTCCCAAACGATAACTTCAGAAAAGTATTTTATATGCTGTTTATAAAGTCTATTTAATCAGAGCACTTTTTTATGACAATAGTAAGTTAATGGAAGATAGCTAAATTAAGAACACTGAAAACAAAACAGTGTTTTTAAGTTATTTGCCTTTGCCAAGATGTTCTTTGTGTGATTTTTTGGGTAAGGAAGATAACTTTCCCCCTCATTTCCATCAAACCATGAGAAAGAAGTGGGGTAAAATAACATTGTCATATTTGAAAAGAAAATGATTGACAATGTCACTTAAATTGAAATGTCTCCTTAAAATCAATATAAAAGGGCCTTTGAAGAAGTTGCTTTGAAAATCTTTTTTGTTGTTTTTTAACCTGGAGTCTCCAGATTTTTTTCCCTTCTACTTTGTTTTCTCATGGATAGATGAATTTAGCTCCTATCGGAGTGGAGGCTCCGGGAGTGTGCACAGATGTATCAGATGTTGTGTAACTCTGCCGGGAAGCCCTGCCCAGGAAGGACTTGGAGCAGACCCATGGGTGCTTCCCTGCTGGCCTCTTCCATTTCTTGGGAACACAGGCTCCTGGTCCTGCCAGGCTGTGTGGCAATAGTGTGAATAGTGTGGTAAGTGGGCCTGGGTGAGGTCAGCACTTTTATTTTAACTTATGACCATCTTTCTTCCCTCTGAGCATTTGAACTGAGTGATTCCGGAGAGAAAGAACAAGTCACACATACACTGCCTGTTGAGGTTGTGAGGCATGCCTGTTTACTTCCTTTTAGGTGATTAAAAACACTTCTAACGATTGAACTAATATTTATTACAAACAAGATTAGAAGCACCTTCCTAACCCAGACATTGTGAAAGCTGATAGACATCTCTCTAGACCCCAGCCAGAGTTGCTGGATATTTGGTGTTCTAAGATGCCAGGAGGCATGAGTCAGGCCGGCTGATAGCCAGGTGAGTGGTGTGTTTCTCCTCCCTGTACACACATTAATCATATTTGCCAGCAGACAAGGCATGACCTTCTGTACTTCCAGCACCTACCCCCTCCCCGCTCCACCCCTTATACCACAACAACACAGATAGAAAAAGGAAAGTGGGAAGTTTACGAGCAGCCTGCATGCAGGCGGCATGCTCTACTTACAGAACTTAGAAATCAGAGGTCATTATCATTTTCAAAGAACAGACCCTGAATAACTATATCCTTTCATCACCATCTTTTACTAATTTGACACCAGCTGTACTTGCCTTTTCCACAGGAAATTCTCACTGTGCCTATAGGACCAGAGAAATGGAACTCTTAGCAGAGTTGACTTTTTATTCTTTGAGTTTCCTTTCAGTACAGCTTGGGAGGCAGGAGGCTCTTGTTTCTTATTTTTCAAGATTTTAACTTTTTTTAAACAATCTTATGATCCTAAGAACTTTAAAATTAGAGAGATTTAAGAAGTCATATTATTTTCCCCCTTAAAGTGTTGCCCCATTGTCTCATATGAACTCTTTGAGCATATGGGGAATACAAGAGTTAAATATAATCAGATCTTAACAAAATGTCATGATGTGTTTTGGGAAAGTTGATTTTTCTTGAAGAATTTTCAGTGTTAAAATTTTTTTCTATACCATTTGCTTCAGAACTTGTGACTGAAGCATGTTCACTTTTATTCTTCAACAACAAAGAAAAATAAAACTGTAGTCTATTTGCCAAACATTTACAATACAAAAATAATTTAGATGTTTGAAGATAGTAGAACAGAGAGAATAATTAAAATGGTGGCTGGCCTATTTCTACAGATCAGCCAGGAAAATTTTCCACATGTGACTGGGTCAAGTTCCCAAAGGATGGCTCTAATTTCTTCCCTATCCTCTTATCAAGTATAAAATCTATAAGTTAAGCTTTGGGCTACTTCAAAAAAAATTGTATTTTTCCTCATTGCAATTTACTGAGCTTGAAGTTGAGGTGTGTCTGCTCCAATCTGGAATTTGTGTGTGTGCATACACAGAAATTGCCTGCTAGACAAAACCACCTGGCTCTTTTCGGTGCAATCTGTAACTAACACAAGTTTCAGGTCAATGTTGTACTAGAGAAAACTGACCGTATCAGTGCTAATCTAATTTATTTTATGTTATTTCTTCCTAAATCATTCATGAAGTAACTTTGTGGTGATTTTTATTGCTATCGCTAGAGTTAGACTTCAATTACATTTTTCTAATTATAACATTTATCATGTGTAACATATTTGTAAAATTCTAATGAGTTAAAAGTAAAATAAGAACACATAGATAATTGCTATTGGCATTCTGATGTATTAACTTTCAGTATTTTGTCTGTATCATATGAAAGTTTTCATTTGTTATTTGTTTTTTCTGCCTTGCTGTAATCATACCGTGAATATAATTATGTAACTTAATTTTCATCACTTATTATTATAATTACTTTTACATCCCATTGAAATCTTTAGAAAGTTAATTTTTCCCTCCCTCCCTCCCTCCCTCCCTCCCTTCCTTCCTTCCTTCCTTCCTTCCTTCCTTTTTTTCTTGCTGTGTTGCCCAGGTTGGAATGCTGGAATGCAGTGGTACAATCTCGGCTCACTGCATCCTCTGCCTCCCGGGTTCCAGTGATTCTTCTGCCTCAGTCTCCTGAGTAATTGGGATTACAGGCACACACCACCATGCCCAGCTACTTTTTGTACTTTAGGTAGAGACGAGGCTTCACCATGTTGGCCAGGCTGGTCTCGAACTCCTAAACTCAGATGATCCACCCGCCTCAGCCTCCCAAAGTGCTGGATTACAGGCATGGGACACTGCACCCGGCCTTAATTTTTTCTTGATTAAAATTTTTAAACAGAAATCTTTATTCATAGTCTAATGATTTCCTTAGGGTAGATTCCCAGAATTAGGCTTTCTCACTCAAAATCTATGAACAATTTGAAGATCTTTAAAGTACAGATATATTGAGTAATGCTTTGGTAAGTTCTTACAAATTTTTACTCCTAAAATATCTGAAAGTATTGAGTTATCTTTTCATTAGCTTTAATAATTTGTAGCAAAAGTGATTTTCTCTTTGATTACCTCATTGATTGGGGGAGCATTTTCACATGTATTATACAATTGCATTACTTCTTCAATCTGCTCATATTTTTTGCAATACTGTTTTCATAAAATTAGGGCAAAAAGTTAGTGGATAATCAGCTTTTGTTCAGTGACATAATTTTCATTTCAGTGAGACTTTTTTCCTTTTTTCAAATATGTGCAAGAATAAATAGGATTCTTTTTATATTGTATTCTTTTACAGCCTTAGCAAACTTACATAAACAGGTTTTGTCATGAATTCTCAATCCGGTTTTAGATTATATATTAGAATAACTATTTTGTGCTTCCTCTATCTTGACTATGTATTATAGTTATGGGCATAATTATGTATGTTCATAAAGCTTGAGAGTGTTATGCCCTTTGTGTTTTCCTTGTCTGCTTTTCGACTCTTACCCTCTCCCCCACTTCAGCCCCAGGATACAGCCTTGCCTCCCTTGAGTCCATCTGTCAGATCATCTGTCTGAGGAATTTGCATTCCTTCACCCTCTTAGAATCCTTTAGAACAAATAGTCCATGGATAAGGAAAAGCTGATGAGCATTTCTGTTTGAAAGGCAGACGTTCCACCTTATGGATCCCTACATGTAGTTTGAGGCAGGAAGCCACCAGCTAAGGTGTGACTTCAAAAACCACATTCAAAAGCCTGTCTGACCTCTAGCTGTGGCACAAATGATTCTTTCCATGATTTCCCTCCCCTACTTTCTCCTTTTAACCATAGAGTTAAATAACCATAGAGTCACCAATGGTATGCTGACTGGTTTGAATCCATTTAAGGGTTTTCTGGCCGGGCACTGTGGCTCGCGCCTGTAGCCTGTAATCCCAGCACTTTGGGAGGCTGAGGAGGGTGGATCACGAGGTCAGGAGTTTGAGACCACCCTGGCCATCATGGTGAAACTCCATCTCGACTAAAACTACAAAAATTAGTCGGGCGTGGTGTCACGTGCCTGTAGTCCCAGCTACTTGGGAGGCTGTGACAGGAGAGTTGCTAGAACCCGGGAAGCGGAGGTTGCAGTGAGTCGAGATCACCCCACTGCACTCCAGCCTGGGCAACAGATCAAGATTCTGTCTCAAAAAATAAATAAATAAATAAAAGTTTTCCAAGTCAGTGATTCCCCCTCCCCCACTTAAATCTTACTTTCCTTCCAAGCATATCTCCATGCCTGTACTGGTCATGGATTAAGCACGATTACCCACAGCCACACCACAGCTAGCATTTTCCATTGCTCTCTCTTTCCCAGTGTCAGAGGATCGGGGATCCCTTGTGGGTACAAGGCTGGGAGCAGCCCTTTGCATTCCACTGCCTTCACAAATGGTGCGCTCTTTTTAGCATCGTAAATTAAATTAGCACATGTGGCCTTAAATAGTCCAGGCATGTAGGGCATGATTATCTTTCTGAGAAAATGAACAGGACCACATTCAAAGAACCCAGTGTTTCCAGGCAGCTCCCAAGGACATGTCAGTGTGCTGTGAACTTTCTGGGGTATGAATGGGATTTTAAAGTCTGCCTTTTCATTAGTGTACCAGTGCATACTCTGTGTATTATGCCTCACAAGCTGTGAATGTTGTGACAGTGGCTTTTGTTCCCATGTGTGTAGTTGTTAATTGTATAAGCCGGAAATACAGAAACCATATCAAAGCAAGGCAGCCTTAACAAAAGAGATAAAGCTGAATGCCTCACAGGAACCACTGCTTAGAAAGGTATACATTCTCCTCCAACCCGTACACCCAGGACCCAGATGTTCTCATGACATCATTGCAGCTGAATTCGGACTTTACAGATGGAATACAAAATTACGAACATAGCATGGAGTAACCACTTTATCTCTTCTTGAACCTATGCCTGCTCTACATTCCTGGTGAAATTTGTATCTCCAATGGCTTACACCACCCTACCACAGAGTAGATACTACTAAACTGTCAAATGAGTTTACTGAATACATTTTACTCATCCCCCCCTTGTCAGCTTTGCTTGTGCTATTAAGTGGCCAAGACTACCATGTCAGTATCCAGCTCATCTAAATCCCACTTCCCATCTGTACATTCATTGTACTTACTGCTCAGACCATTCTTATATTCCTCAGTAATGGAATATTCAATTTAGGCATCTAAATTTTTGTGTCTGTGCCCAATGAGATTAGAGAGTATAAACAGTGCTTTGTACTTGTCAGAATGGCAAACATAGTACTTTGCACATAATAGAGGCTCAGTAAGTACTCAGTAAACATCAGTAAATACCTCAGTAATTAAATTGTTATTTTTCCTTTAAGAAAATGAATTTGGATGGACAAATCTGAAAGAAGAATCCAGGTGCTCTCCTATGTTGAGTAAACTCAGCTGTAGTGAACTCCTCTTGGCCCCAAACTGTGTACTAAATGAAAATTGGAGATGCACCCTTTGTGGAATTATTCTTAGCCTGACATTTCCAGACTGACTATAACAAGACACATTATCTATCGAGCTTCTGCTTCCCTTCTTCCTGCTTAATGGCTTTACCAATCTTTTAAGACTCAGCCAAAGGTCCACCCTATAAAATAGCCTTCCCCACCATTCTAATCTCAATCTACCCCCTTTGTTCAGCCCTGGAGGACAGCTGACTCACCTCCATCATTTAATATTTGCCAATACTCCAGTATATTATGTGCTAATCATTTGTGTGTATCTGGCTTCTTTCCATAACTAGTTTACAGCCTCCTCTGAGGTCTCATGACCATAGTTTAATTCTTTGGAATACTGCACAGTAATTAGCGTGATGTTTGTCCCTGAATGTAGGGTAAAGCATTCAGAAATTTGGTTTGCATGGCTCTGTTACCTAATAACTGTGTGAGCTAAACAAAGCACTCTACGTTTTTGAAACTTACTTTTGTCATCAGTAAAATGTTCATGATCTCTCATGGAATCATCCTGAAGATTAAATAAGATTATGAGTGGACAAGTGTTTTGTTTTGTTTTGAGACGGAGTTTCTCTCTTGTGGTCCAGGCTGGAGTGCAGTGGCATGATCTCAGCTCACTGCAACTCCCGGCTCCTGTGTTCAAGGGATTTTCCTGCCTCAGCCTCCCAAGTAGCTGGGATTACAGGTATGAGCCACCACACCCAGCTAATTTTATATTTTTAGTAGAGATGGGGTTTCACCATGTTGGTCAGGCTGGTCACAAACTCCTGACCTCTAGTGATCCACTCACCTTGGCCTCCCAAAGTGTTGAGATTACAGGTATGAGCTACCACACCCAGCCTAGACAAGCGCTTTTAGCTTTTATACCAATATACTAATGAAAGAAATTGTTGGCTAATTTTGAGAAATCTACTTCTTTTTTTTTTTTTTCTTTGAGATGGAGTCTTGTTCTGTTGCCAGGCTGGAGTGCAATGGTATGATCTCGGCTCTCTGCAACCTCCGCCTCCTGGGTTCAAGCGATTCTCCTGCCACAGCCTCCCGAGTAGCCGGGATTACAGGCGCCCGTCACCACGCCCAGCTAATTTTTGTATTTTTAGTAGAGACGGGGTTTCACTATGTTAGCCAGGATGGTCTCAAACTCCTGACCTCGTGATCTGCCCACCTCGGCCTCCCAAAGTGCTGGGATTACAGGCGTGAGCCACTGCGCTCGGTGAAAAATCTACTTTTTATCTGATTAAGTTTCCTGAGGGTGCCATGTGTTCCCTGTGTCTCCAAACTGTAAATTGTGTTTTGAATTATTGTCAGCGCCAAAACATATTTTTTGATTGCCATGTTGGCAGGTTGATTGCAAGACTTTGAGCTTCTGTTTGATATATTTTAAATACTTTCTGCCTTAAGAATTTGAACATACTATGTCTATCTTTATTTTAAGGGTGGTATGTTGACCATCCTTTAGAAATAAGATTATAAACAGTATCCTATGTGTGCTAGGCATGGAATTTAAGAAACAAAAGTATAGAATAATTCTAATAACAATGTACATGACCACCAGTAGTATAAAGATACAGTTGAGTGACTTATGGTAGGAAATGAAGGATTTGAAAGAAGTTTTAATTCTTTATGTCAGTAATTTTCTGCCCTAGTTACATGTTAATCACCTGAGTTGCTAAAGAAAAAAAGAAAAAAATCAGATGCCTGGGCTGTGTTCCTATTAAATTAGGATTTCTTCTCTGTGTAGAGGGTCCGCCTGTTGCTACAGGTGAATAGTATGAAACAAGCAGATTATTTGAAGATTTCCATGTGCTACCATTTAATGTCTTATTATTAAACTTAGCTGCTTCTCTGGCAGTGAGAATGTTGAAAAGGAATAGAACAAGGAGTAATTGTATGGTGTCATCTGAGTCTTATTAGAAGTTCAGTGAATGCCTCCCTCATATCAGTCAGGTACACAGTGCTAAAAGTATGCAAACCAGCTCAAGCAATGGTTCCTGCCACTGATGAGTGCTTGGCTTGTGGGGAGAGGGATATAGAGGATTCCAGGGAACCAGCGGGGAAGAGAGGGTGCACTGTGCCTTAAAAGGGTGAGGGAAGAATGAGCTTCCCAGATAGACTAGACAATGAGTGAGGAATTCTGGCTATTTGTAAAACAAATCATGTTAGTATTTCCTCTAAACCCGGCACACAATATTGATGTTTCATCAGTATTAACTGGGAGTAATGATAGTGATGATCTTCATGACTAACATTAATTAAAATTAATTTTGTCCATAATGACCTCAAGAAACAACTGTCATTGAGTAAAAAAAAATGAACTAGACACTACATTATTTGCCTATGACTTTTCTAAATCTGGAAACTTCTTATAGTTAATAAAAAATATTCATGTTGCAATTAGAGGACTGCATATTCCATTTGAAATTTAAGAATATATAGTTTCTGTTTTCTATAAAAAATAATTTGTCATATAATAAAAGTAAATAATTTTTTTCAAACTTTATCATTTGATTAATCAGTTTTTTCCATTCTTTGAAAATTTTTGTTTTATTTTTGACTCTATTTTTTTCTGCATTTTTTAGATTCTCATAGTCTTAGTAAAGGTGTAATCAGGCACATATACTGTAGGAAGATTACTTGGAAGTTCTTCAGTATTATTTATCATCTGCTACTACTGGCAAATTGCCTCCTTTTTAAACCACATACTGTATTATTTGTTAGGTGGGGGTCATTAGGCCTCCATTCTCTTTTCTCCCAAATCTACAAATAGTCATTGTTCACCTAGTGTATGTGACATTTATTTTTCCTTTCTAAGTCTGCAGTCCTCTATCTGCCTACCTAGGTACCCACCGCTGTTGAATGCCACTCTGCCATTACCCTCCTCTCTTTACAATACAGGTTATTATACTCTATTTATACCCCAGGTGTGAGAGATAACTAAATGAAATAGCTACTAAGACTTTTTTCCACTTTTCCTAAAAAAGGCATATGTGAAAGAAGGTACATCGTATTTTTCACACAAAAAAGTGTAGAAAGTCACTTTTATAAAGAAAATGGAATATTTTCCTTCATGGCAAACTTTCATTATGCTTTTATTTATTTATTTTTCATGAAAGAAATTCAGGCTTTATAGAATCAGGCTCCCTTTGAAGATATACTATTTTCCTTTCCATCAATTTTGTTTTCCTTTAGAACATCATTTGGTTGATAAATTTCCTAGTATCCTGTTTAGCTGTCAGATTTTGATAAGCTTTCTGGGGAGCTCACATACACTGTTCATTTCACCCCAATTCATGCTGTTCTCCTTATCTGTGGTCTACCAGAAGTAACTTGAGGTTAAGGTTTGGCACTTCTGCCTGGCGTTTTGGCTTTGGAGCTGCAAAACATATCACAAAGCAGACATAATATGTGTACCAACAGCTAGAGACACTAGTAGAATCTTGTCAGCTCAAAAGCAGAAAAGCCTCTGAAATGTGAAAAAGGAAAAATTGTGCTGAGTGTATTTAGGATAGCATGTTTGAGTCTATTATTGCAACCACAACTAGTATTATGTATTTAAAGATGACCTAGATTTACATTCTTTATCGTCATTTGCTCTCCAGGACTAGACATAAAACTAATTACTAGCTCATGTAGTTTGCATGTGTTGCTTTCTCTTAGCTCATGTGTTTACATGGAAACAGTCCCCGACATACACAAAAGGAAAAAAGCCTCAAATGATGTTCCTTACAGAAGGAAGATAGTATCAGACCCCTTATAGTTTATACATCCTCAAACTCTATTTATGGTGAAAGTCAAGATCTTGAAGTGTTTGCTGCTCCTAGGTTTAATTGGTTTTATCTGCTGTTATCATAACAACCTTATCTCTGCAGACAGTTGCATGGATAATATTTGGAGATCAGAATTCAAGCTCAGACACACAGTGTCATCCAGCAATTAAATGTTATTTGATAGTTCTGTATGTGGCTCAGGTGCTGGGGAGCTCCTGCCTCTGGTTGACAGTATTTATAGCATCATAAAATAGTTCTCAGGGGAAATCCAGATATGGAAAGCTTTCTGAATAGAAATGGCTAGAAAAGCCAAGGTAAAGTGTGGTTCAGGCTCTCGTGGCAGTTCCAGTCATTGACTGTTGTCTAATGACTATGCGGTTCAGATCTGAGAGATGTTTAATTATTTTTGTTGCTGCATTTTGGTGAAAGGATAAAGAAGCCGTCTAGCTCCGTGACAAGGATGCTGATATATATTTTGGGGGAGTCCATTAAATGGATCAACATTGCTTTCCACATGCCCAATTTAATCCCTATATGGGAACTACATAAAACATACCTTTTATAGGAGAATTCTTGATGGATGTTTAACTGCATGGATCTAATTAGATGCAGAGCAGGACTTTCCCCAAATGATTAACTGGCAAGATTAGGTAGACCTTCCTTTGTTTTGTTGGGATTTGGGCTTTCTTCCTGTAATATTCCTTTTTATCTTTTAAAATGAGTTTCTGAAAGCAGAAATGGAAGCAAAGCAAGCACTTGACACAGCTAAGGTTTGAAAAGTATTATAGTTATTCTTCTGGGCTTTTTCAGGAGTGGATTACCTCTTTAGCTTCCTGTGGCCTGTATGGGGGAGATAGAAAGAAGCCCAATTCAGACTTCTCTGTAGGTGAAGCACTGAAGTGTTCTGCTCATTACATGTTTTAATTGCTCAGTTGTGCTTGGAATGTAGATTAACTCTCTAACACCTGAAAAAAGATCCCCCCTTCATACTGAGAACAGTGAAGATGAGAGACAATAGGATGACAAATGAGATCGCTAAGTGGAGCCCTGATCAATAGAAAGTGCTGTCCATTTGGGTAATGGACATCCCTGTCATCTCAGCTGTTAAAGAATTCAGCAGAGATGAGTCCCCAAAGGTCTGCAAAGTATAAGGCATCCAATACAGGAAACATTACCACCTCCCTTCTCCAACCCCAATAAATAAAAAAGGTACATCTCAGGAGCTCCGTCTTTAGCTGCTGTGAGCTGTCGTGCAAGGAATTTATCGTACTCTGTTTTCAAAAATCTGTGCACAAAGCAGACAACCTGGAGACCCGGGGGAATAGTCTTTGTTTCCTCAGACCTTAACAGTGGTGTAAACACCTTAGGTAATTTTGCGTCTGGTGTAGAAAAAAGCATTCATACTTAAAATTATGAGGTTGATTAGGTTGTTCTTTTAAAATGCTCTCTGCTCCACGTGGCGATTTAAAGCAAGCATATTTGGCAACCAGGATGCTTGATGAATCGCTTTTGTCACACAGCCATATGGCAGGTGGGGTAGAGGTCACTCCGGTGCCCGGCCTTCCTTACTCGGATTCGGTCCACATGTCCAATTGTGATAGAGGACCAGTTCATGGTCTTTCCTTTGTAAATACCTTCAATATGGCCAGTCTGTACTTCTTAGAAACTCCATGCTTCTTCCGTCCCACGTTGGACCGTGGAGGCCGGATAAAGTCTATTTCTTCATCTGTCTTGCCACTACTCATTTAACCCAGCTAATTCCTAGAGGGATTGCTGTAACCACTGGCAGCCAGACTCCCTGTTGGAATGTGTGTGAGGATTTCCGGACAGTTGTGAAGAGGAGTGCAGTTTCACTGGGCAGTCAGGTGTGGGTCATTAATTTTCAGTGCTGTTGTTTAACTATTAATGAGGTCATGGCCCCAGGGCCGGACTGACTTTACCTATCAGATGTCTCCCATCTCCCAGCAGGCCATTCACCTTTAGTCAGAGCTCTCCACTAATAATTGTCCCATGCAGCGTTCACACACCATTGCCTCATCTCTTAACCTCAGCTTCTTCTAGATAAGAAATAATTCCTCCTGCCCATCTCCCCGGTCATCCATCTTCAGTGGGGCCCATAAAACAAAGCCGTTCCCATTTTCCATTAACCTCTATGTCCTGAAACTTAGAGCCCTATATACTTTCTCTTCTTCCTCAGCAAGGGGCATCTATTTGCCATCATTTTCAGGAGGTCTTAAATTATTCAGAAAGGCAGGCATCATGACCTAGCCACCTACTTTACCTTTTATTTCTCTCCTATTTACCATTTCAGTTGATAATTTGTAGAACTTGGTAAAGTAATTCACAACTGTCAGCATCTTTATTATATTGCAGCCAGCAGCAGAAATTGTAACCTGAAGGGATATCTACTAAATCAAGATTTCTGTAGCATAAGCAGTGTAAATGAATTCCTGCACATTACGTTATTATTTCTATAATGTCTTTATTAAAAAGGCAAAGAGAGAATGCCTATTTAGAACAAGTACTGTGCACCCAAGCACTGATAGATTTGTAACGTTGGGGAAAAAAAACACATAAGAGATCCAAAGCCCCAGTCCTGTCTACTTGGAATTACTGGTGTATCCCCAGAGGTCAGCAGCCGGTCTCTGCTTGGCCGTGAGCTCACCAGCAGTCAAGGGCTAATTCTTACCTCTTCGTCCTCTTCCTGTTCTCTAGAGCGGCACAGAGAAACATGTATTCTGCATGACAGCCCTTCAGGTATTGGAGGATGGGTATCACGTTTCCCAAAACAGTCTCTTCCAGCCTAAAATGTCTCCAGGTTTCTTTTAGGCATTCCTCATCTGTCATGCCTTCTGCAGCCTCATGGTCCTGCCTTCCCCTTTCGTTAGTAGAGGTTTAGAAGGTGGCACCCTGAGCACTACAATAAGTACGTGGTCTGGCTATACAAATTGAAATGTACAGCACTGGTTACGCCCCTGCATCTGGATTCTAGGTGTTAATTAAAGTAGCTAAGTCTACCTAGGGCTTAAGAGACAGTTGTGTGTCACTGATCCAGGGCGAGCTTACAGTTAACCAGAATCTCTCAGATTAATTCACATGAACTTTAGGTAAGTTAGAGACTTACCCCTCTTTTGACTCTTGTGTAGTTGACATTTTTTGAACCAGAGTCTAGAACTTTAAAAAACATCTTCATTAAAGGGCATTTTTAGTGAGTTCTAAATCATCTTCTACAGCTTTGATTTACTGCAAATTTAATTCATAAAATTCTCTTTACAAATTAGTGCATGTACACTAGTAAAGTATACAAATATGGCAAAAAGAAATAAGTGATATATTTGGGCACTTCTTTACAGGAGAGGCAATGTCCCAGGTAAATACCCATCAGTACCAGCTGCCTTTCATCAGGTGCCTACTGTATGCCAGTCATAGCATGAAACAGTATCACCCATTATTTCTCATCCTTACAGAAAACCTACTAGGTGGGGATTGTTGCTTCCCCTTTTATAGGTGTGGGAACCAGACTGGGAGTCATTAAGTGACTTACCTGAGGCCATGACACTAGTAAGCAGTATAACCAGGCTTTGAGCCCAGATCTCCCACTCTGTCCTTCTTTTCACTCTGCTTTGATGCCTGTGTTAAATTTGGTATGTTCATTTGGCCTTTAAAATAAATTTCCAAATTCTTCAATATTTTCTGCAGGCCATTTGAAATCACAGCCAATCCATCGATTAGAGATCAGAAGCAAAATGTTGCTGTAGTGGAGATAACTTACCCCAAATATTATTTGTGGTAGCCATTTGAGCTTTTTACAGAGGTTTTGATTCTCTTACCTGCCAGGCATATAGTTGAATTACACTCCTCCACCCACTTGAAATTTGGCATGACTACGTGATTAGCTGTGGTCAACCAAATGTGAGTGAAGGTGACCCATGTCACTTCTAGGCAGGGGCTTTAAGAAGCAGTATGTGCTTCACCATTCCTTCTCCCTCTCTGGCATGACCATGTACAACTTTCAAGATAGCAGTTGTCTGTCAACCCTAGTCCCTGAGTTACTACAATGAGCAGAGCCCCTTGCTGACTTACAGTGGACGTACAGTGTGAGCGAGAAATAAATCTGTATTATTTTAGGTCACTGAAATTTGGAAGTCGGTCATTACTGCTTCATAATCTAGCCTATCCTGACTATTCCAACTAGCTTAACAAAGCTGGAGCATGGGTAAGATGTTTGTAATCAATCCTAACCTTTGTTTAAGACCAAAAGATAGAAAATGTGCACTTAACCTAAAAATGTTCTTGAGATTAAAGTACATAAGGCAATGACGTGTATAGATAATACCTGAAACCTCTATTTTCTCATTATCTAAGTTGTTAATACACAGTGGAATTTGCATTTGTATGTAGGACGCTGTCTTAGCCTAGGCTCCCTAGAAAGCACAGCATGAATCAATGGCTTGTATACTAACACTTCGTTGTGGAGGGAAGGGGGTTGGCCATGCAGTTCCAGGGAAGCAAGAATGAGGAGAAAAATGAATTGAAGCAAGAAAGGTAGGAGAGCAATACAAGGTGGTGTTGTTACTAAAACAGCCATAGCTTCAGCACAAAACAAAAGTGGTCACTTGGTCATGTGGAGTGGCACCAAAAAGGCTGTATTTCAGACCATTCTGCCTTGGTGCAGAGAAGGAAGGCAAGCAATTCATCTGTTGCCTCCTTGCCTTTTCCTGTCTCTCAGTGGTCAAAATCCCATGCATTTCCAGATTGTGCTGCCTGGAGAAGCATTTCCAAGCTTCTGGGAAAGCCAGATCCTCTGAGAATCCAGTTTGGGCAGTGTGCAGGCACGGCGAGCTATACTTATCTAGTGGGTTTTCTGGGGCTGTGCTGGCAGCTAGAGTTTATCTGGTCTGGTGCATAAATTGAATCTAGTACAGACATTAACAAACCTTGGGTGGGGGTGGGGGGAACTTCACTTTGCAGGACCACTGTTACCTGTGAACAGAATACACTGGACTCAATGATTTGAAAGATACCATCAGTTCTAACATCCCAGTGTTTCAAACTAGTTTTTCAAATCATAGCAACCATTTATCTACCAATATTGAAATAATTAGCTGGCTAATTTAATTATTGAGAAAATGAAAATAAACTCGAACAAACTTAAAAGAAAAAAACCTGTGAAATGTATACCCTACATAGTGTTTCTTAAACACTTGTTTTTTACAATGACCCATAGTAAGAAATTAGTTTTGTAAATGGCCAAGCAAATACATGTACACAAACATATATACATAGTTGAAACAAAAGTTTCATGAAAGTAATACTTTCTTCATAATATGTAAGTAACTCTGATGTATTTATTCCGTTGTATTCCATACAAATAAAGCTTCTAGCCACTGATGGGTCATGATACAAAGTTTGAAAAGCCTAGAACATGTTATCTGTATATCTATCAGTCATAATTTATTGCTTATGGTAATATAACCCCCTATACCTAAATCAATACTTACTAGATAATTAAAATGTTAAATTTCATTTGCAATAGTTTGACCATAATGATATCACTGAGATAAATGTTAAACATTATTTTCAAATAGTTTTGTTGTGTTTAGGAAGAACATTCTAGCTGTGAGAAAATTCAGAGAGACAATTAATAAACTCAATACAGCCAAGAATAGAGGTGTATGGAAGTTAGCTAGTTGGTTTCATGTTTTTGAGACTATTGCTTTAAACTCACAGTACACATATAAGATGGTCATGGCTTAACTGAGTGATCAAGCACATTTCACCCTTCCATATTTATTCAATTCTGAATTTTACCTTTTTTAATATTATGAAGTTATTAGTGCACTTAGTAGATATTCTGAGTAAATTAATGTCAATAAAAAAACTAAAAAACAAAACTATTTTATTATCACAAATAACCTGTGTCTGTAGCTTTGTAAAAGACATTATTATTTCTCCTGTTATAATGAGTGTCCCATCAGGTAAGGACCAAAGGTCTTGTTTCTGGCTTAGTTGTTTCGATATCAAGCTCTGGGGATGAAGAAGGTTGTTTTTTCTTGTTATCACAGTCAGTTGTCACAGCAGCCTGGTGAGGCGAGCGGCGTAAGTACTACCATTCCCATTTCACAGATGACAGAGCTGAAGAGTAACTCCTGCTATACTGTCTGTCAATTACCAGCTCCATGCCAATATAGAGATGCAATTTTGTGCTAACGGTGACTTGACACTGTTTCTTCCTGTCCATCTATTTGCCAAGTTTTGGTTCCTGAAAGTCATTTTATTTGCTGGCTTTTGAAGTAACATTTGTGGAGAATGTTCAGGACAACTTCTATTTCTGGGGGTGAAAGTTGTGACATTTTTCATGTTCTGAGGGGGAGGAGAAGGCCCAGGAGTCAGAGCTGTCTCCCTGACGCGGTTGTTGTCAGTCATTCCCTGACCTCCTTCATATCCTTTCACATGTTCCCATCTTGGTTTTCCTATCTGTTAAGTGAGGTTATTATGAAACTTCCCTATCTGCCACATCTGGATGTTGGGCATCTGAAATAAGATAATGTGCGTGAGACTACTCTGAAAAGGAAAATTAATGTTAACAATAGAATGATTTTAGCATTGTTGTGATTATTTTCTCTTATCCGATTCCCCTAACACACACCCCAATCTAGATGAACCTTAAATAGTTGTTTTAGGCTGGGCGCGGTGGCTCATGCCTGTAATCTCAGCCCTTTGGGAGGCTGAGGCGGGTGGATCACAAGGTCAGGCTTTCAAGATAAGCCTGGCCAACATAGTGAAACCCCATCTCTACTAAAAACACAAAAATTAGCCAAGCGTGGTGGCACATGCCTATAGTCCCAGCTACTTGGGAGGCTGAGGCAGGAGAATTGCTTGAACCTGGGAGGTGGATGTTGCAGTGAGCCAAGATCACACCACTGTACTCCAGCTCAGGCAACAGTGCGAGGCTCCGTCTCAAAAAAAAAAAAAAATTGTTTTAAAAGAAAATAAAGTTTATCTGAATAACCCATTCATACATCTACTTATATGATTATATTATACCCTTTGCAAATTTTCGTACATGAAACAAAACAAGAACATGGGATGTTTTGGTTTTCTGGCTGATAGACAAAATGCCAGGTCATATTTATGTCCAGAAACTTAGGGGGAAGAAAAGCATAAGTAATTTTTCCCACCACAAAGGTATTTTTTCCTGATTTATCCATGAGAAAATAAAGTAAAAATCTGGCATTTTGTAGCTAATATGGTTAGTTATTCTGTATCCAAAAAATGTAAATACATGTGGTACCAATAGTCATTATATTAAAAGAACAGCATAGGTGAAGGCCCTATTTTTTTTTCCACTTTAAGCCATCTTGTCATAACTTGTAGACTTTTGTAATGGTTTTACGGTATTTTCCTGGCACCGTAAGCTATTTTATTACTATAATTGAAGAAAGTAGAATTTCCCATTGTGCTTACATTTTGTCCTCATACTTCCATTTTTACTACATGACCTTATTATTTAGGAATTTGCTCTCCTTCTAATCTCCTTGGGATAACTTGCTGCTCTACTGATTTAGTTGTTAGAATAAAATAATGTACTTTCACATTCAGAAGTAAATCCTGTTCTATTCTTTTCTATATACTTTTCACTTGGGAAACTAATCAGAGAATCTATTTATAATCCATGACTGAATAGAAAAGCACATATAAAGATGATTTCTAGAAAGGCAGAACTCATATACTTTTTGCTTTGTGAAATACGGCAGAGTCACAGAGGGTGGCCATGTTCGGATCCAATCAAGTCTGGGCTGTTTGCTTTCTCCTGTCAGAGTGAGCAGAAACCACATGTATAGCCCAGCCCTGGTTTCAGGAAGAATGTTTTCAGGCAAACCTTACCCTTGAATGAACTGCTACAGAGGAAATATAACTTTCACTGTAGACCTACAGAGCTAGGACTGGGATCAGGTTTCTCTTCCCATTGCAGTCTTTGAGTCTTCTAGGTGAAACTTACTGGTTATTGCAAGAAGCAATGTTCTCATTCTAAAATCCAGAATCTTGAATCTAGAATCTAGAATCATTCTAGAATAACACAAGGCCTATGGTGAGCCAGTAGAAAACTTCCTGGATCCCTTTATCTCCTTGGATAAACAAAATAATAGATAAGTTTCTGTTGATTTCTATCATTCTATATTTACTGGCTATACACAAAATGGCATCATACCTTCTTTTGATTGACCTTTGGGGGCAATTCTGATTCATTTCCATATCCATCATAAATATCTTCTATAGTACAGTATAAATTTGATTGCTAACTAAATAAAAGCTTTGAAAGAAAATTTAGATTTAGGTTTTAAGAAAATCAGAGACTTCCTGTTGCTTCAAATTTAAGTAAAATTGACACTTGAACAACATGAGTTTGAACCATGTGAATTCACTTACACATGGATTTTTTTCAATAAAAGTTAAACTGTGTGCACCTGCCTCTCCTGCCTCCCCTTCCACCTCTTCTGCCTCTGCCATCCCTGCCACATCAAGACAAACCCCTCCTATTTCTCCTTCTCCTCAGCCTACTCATCATGATGAAGATGATAAGGATGAAAACTTATGATGATCCACTTCCACTTAATGAATAGTAAACATATTTTCTCTTCCTTATGATTTTACTAATAACATTTTATTTTCTCTGGCATATGTTATTAGAATATAGTATATAATATATAAAAAATATAAACTATGTGTTAATTGACTGTTTATGTTTTCAGTAAAACTTCTGGTCACCAGTAGGCTATTAAGGTTTAAGAAGTCAGAAGTTATACATGGATTTTCAACTGCATGGAGGTTGGTCAAATGTAAGGTGCTCATGGCTTTAAATAAATTAAAATTGAACCATTTACATTAACATATGAATTAGGGAAAAAAGAGATAAGACAGCAACAGATATTGAATATATGCCATATACATTTTATATATATACATATATATACACATACACATATCTATACACACTGTGTATTCACTGTGCACATAGACACTATGTGCCAAGAACTGTACTTTCTTCCGTCATTAACTCACTAATCTTCCAATCTGTTAATCTCGTAATCCTTGCAAGTTGTAATATAATTGTCTTCATTTTTACATAAGAAACAGAGGCCCAGAGAGGTTAATTTTTTTGTCAGAAGTCTCTCAGGCAATGCTGGATCTGAAAGTAAAATCCCTTTAGGTCATCAAGCTTGTGTTCTTTTCCCTTATACTTTGCTATTACTCTAAGATTAATACATGTAAATCAGAAGTACAGTTTGTGTATGATACAAACATATATGCCTAATCTGCATTAACAGTATGAGTTTAATTAAAACTGTAAGCTTGCATGCTAATTTTTATAAGTTTAATATTTACTACTATGGAAATTTATAGGGTGACTCTGAGTATGAAGCAACTATCCAGAAAGTTACTAAAATTGCAAAAGTGGTGTCACTATAGGCAAAGGTGGATAGATGCTGTAAAAAGGGCATCCCTTCTGCACTTTTGGATTTTCTACTGGTTCACTCTAGGCCTGAGGGGATATCAAGGAAAGTTACCTCTCCTTGGATTTATTCATGAAGCTCAACTTTACCTAATGTGTAAAAACCCAGTTTGGCTTTTAGTGAAGCAAATAACTTCACAGTTTTCCTTTATATTCAGTATGGCTAGCATCGTTAGACCTGTATGTAGTTAACTTTCTTATTCTCTGTTTGCCAGTAGTAAAAAATGTGTTTGCATTAGTGGAGTGAATAGTGGATGGTGTATAAATAGTATAGCTTGCCTATTGTTTTTCACCTACCTGAAACTGTTGTTGCATTTTTAACATGCTTAGACATTTTCCTATTTTGAGGCACTTTCTGATCAGCTGTGACTCACTCAACCTGTGCTTTGGGCCATTTTCTGTGACCAGGCAAACAACAACATTTTGCCATTATTAATATCCCTCTCTCATTGTTCCTACTGGGACAGCTGGTGCCAGGAATGGCTTTATGTTACTTCCAGTGAAATTTTTGCTCGCAAATCTGGACTGCCAGGAACATAGGTGAGTAACTTCGAGTTAAAGAATCACTCATGATAATTTCAAGTTTGAATGTGCATGGCTCAGTGACTTTATCTACAATAAAGATTGGCATGGGTGGAAAGAGGTTAAGTAGTATCATTTTGGTTGACTAACTACATGAATTACAAAACAGAAGAACTCAACATGTTGATTATCAAGATCTAAACAACTGGCATTAAAAAAGAATCTATTAATTGCTATTGTGAACCACCTTAAAGATATTCAGAACCCAACCTGATACTTTAAATTGCTATGCAGTTTAATTATTTTCTATTAGTAGAGAGAAAGGAATTGGAGGGTAAGAAGGGAGATATATTTCCTATTGTTAATTGCAAATGATAATCTACAGTCTGCTTCTACTACCTGTTGTCATTCTTCCCCACCAACCAAATATGAAAGCACCCATGCATTGCTCATCTGCATAAGGAGAAGAAGGAAAGTCTGATTTGTTATTACAAAGGGATTTATTTCAATAAGGAAAGTGAAGGGATGACAGATAAGTGCACTTAAACCTTTTGAGCATTACAGAAAGCTTGTATAATTTGGGTAACTGAATGTAATCTCTGTATTCTCCATTAACGATAGAGCCTCTTGGACAGACTGAAGTTGTGCCTGGAACCATAATCCTCTCTTTATACCACTGTGTTCCTTCTTAGTAGGCAGAAAGGCACAAACTCATGGCTGATTCTTCTGCTCTCCACCTGCTGGCCCCCTTGTGAGCCACAGCTTTTGGATATGATGTAGCCTTTTGGGTGTTTGCACAAAGGGCTGGCACATTTGCAAGTGGTATGTCTGCTTGCAAAGCAGTGGGACAGCAAAAACATTAAACACAGATTGTTTGGGGTTTAAGCAAATCTAAGACAAACAAGTTGAATATCTGAGACTATTTCTTAAAAAAAAAAAAGCACACATTTCTGATTTTCATAACTGAATGATATCATAGCTGTTCCCCAGCTCTGGATAATACTAAGATAGCGGCCCTTCCAGAGGTGTCTGGCATATGTAAAATCTTTCAAAAGCAAAGGTAAGAACACGCTAAAAGAGGAGCAATATGGTCTGGTCTATGTGAGGATTGATCATGGTTGGTTAAAATAAACAAACAAACAAACAAAAGAAGTAATTGAGCTTATTGATATTAACTTGGTAAATTAAGCCAGTTTGTCTCTTATGGAATCTTGAGTATCAGTGGAAATTAAATAGTCTTTAAATTTGATGAAGCCTGGTTAGGTGTTGGAAATACCCATCCATTTGTTAACAAGGCAAGGTCCCATGATTTAGTGAATGGGGGATATAGACAGCCTTTATTCAAGAATGAATAAACAAAAGAATTGGAGAGTATGATGAGTTTGAATAAAAAATATAGCTCATAAAAGCCAGAAATGTGATAGAGCATAGTGGCTGGAAGAAAGTTACCCAAGTGGCTTGGGTAGTCAATGAAGTTGACTCCAACGTGCTGTAGTATTTGGACTGAGGCCAGAAAAATTAGAAAGAGGTCAGGCATAGCAACTCATGCATATAATCCCAATACTTTGGGAGGCCAAAGTGGATCACTTGAGGTCAGTCGACCTCAAGTGACATCCTATCTAAAAAAAATAAAGAAATTATTTTTAAAATTAGCTGCATGTGGTGGCATGTGCCTATAATCCTAGCTACTTGAGAGGCTGAAATGTGAGGACCACTTGAACTCAGGAGTTCCAGGATGCAGTGAGCTATAATTACACTACTGCACTCCAGCCTGAGCAACAGAAGGAGACCCTGTGTCTTTAAAAAAAGACAAAGAAAAAAGAGAGCAAGAAAGAACCAGGAGACATAGATTTTAGTGGCTCTGTGAGGCATAAAGTCCTGGGTGTCCCCATGGATATTTCAAAGAGGTCTTCCCATTTCCTTGTATCACAAAATTTGATGGGTAACTAATAAAACATGTGCAGATGTGCCTTAGAATACCTGTAGCATTATTTTCCCCCCAATAATATACATGCTAGTGAGTACAAATTCATATAAAAGGTTACTGCAATAGAGTACTTTTGTCATGTTGTGCTTTTAGTGTTCAGATAAGAGAAATACAGCTGCTTCATGGAGGGGTTTTCATTCTTGAAAATACTATGGACTACTGCTATATAATATTGTTAGGTGCATGAGGATGATTTGTCCACTCTTGTAACAGAATAAGAAAGCATAAAATGCCTGGCAAGATGGTGTACCTGTAGTCCTAACTAATCCAGAGGCTGAGGCAGATTGCCTGAGGCCAGGAGTTGGAGACTGTAGTGTGCAATAATCACTGATCCCGTGAATAGTCAGTGCCCACTCCAGCCTGGAAAACATAGCGGGACCCTGACTAAGAAAGAAAAAAAGGCATACAGTAATATACAGATGGTCTTCAACTTACAATTTATGCACTTTACAATGGTATGAAAGGGACACACATTCAGTCAAAACTATACTTTGAATATTGCATTTTGATCTTTTCCCAGGCTGGCGATATGCAGTACAGTACTCTGTCATGAAGCTGGGCAGCGACAGTGAGTTGCAGCTCGCAGTAAGCCATGCAATCACTAGGGTAAACAATTAGTACTTGGTGGCTTATACCTGGAATCCCAGCATTTTGGGAGGCTGAGGTGAGAGGATTGTTTGAGCCTAGGAGTTTAAGACCAGCCTGGGCAATGTATGGAAACCCTGTCTCTACAAAAAAAAAAAAATTGCCAGGTGTGGTGGCACATGCCTGTGGTCCCAGCTACTAAAGAGGCTGAGACATAGGAGGATCACTTGAGTCCCAGGAGGTCAAAGCTGCAGTGAGCCATGATCATGCCACTGTACTCCAGCCTGGGCCACAGAGTGAGATGAAACCCTGTCTCAAATAAATAAATAAGTAAATATATGCATACATGCATACATACTCTAAAGTTTATTGTGTTGCCAGATGATTTTGCCCAACCATAGGCTAATGTAAGCATTCTGAGCACATTTAAGGTAGGCTAGGCTTAGCTATGATGTTTGTTAGGTTACATGTATTAAATGCACTTTCTACATACAATAATTTTCAACTCACAGTGAGTTTGTTTATCAGGAAATAAGCCAATCATAAGTCAGGAGCATCTGTATAGGTCTAATGGTGAAATGACACATACTTATTTTCAAGTTAGATTTCAAATCATATTACATTTATCTGGTTATTAAATGGACTAAATGTAAGAGAATGGAAGCTTCAAAATAGACACAAATGGTGTTTTCTTTAATATGATACATTTAAATATTGTGTTTGACTACATGACCAGGGTATGAATGACCGCTACGTACACTGAGCTATCACTGTTAAGATAATTTAGTAAAAGAAACAGCAAATACATCTTGATCCACAGTGATTACTATCCATTCACTCTGTTTAAGGCAGATCTGATTGGTACCAAGCAGTCAGAAACACTCTCACACATCCTGGAAAACTTGCTTATTATAGTTTGAAGGCCAGCTCTTCTCTTCAGAAGAAAATCGTAAGATGGCAGACTTACTCGGTTCAACCTAACAAACATTTATTATGTTTTTAAATAAACTGAACTCCACTGGGAGTTCACCCTTGCCTACCAGACGAAAGACAGAATAGTTAATTTGGACTAACCTAGACACAGATACAAATAGATGCTCAATATTTTGTGCCTGTGATCTTGAGAACAACATAGCAAAATGAAAGTAGCCAGATAACCAAGATCATGCTTTTTTATGTGTTCAAATTGAAAGCATTTTCATTTCTTACCTAAGACCTTTTTAGTTTTTTATTTTCTTAGTAACTGGTTTCTTGAATTCTTTCTTAAGAGAACTTTATTGTGTTGAGAGCGAAGGGCCCCACCCTTTTCTCACTCTTACTGATTCACTGCCTTTATAAAGCTTTTAGTGACAAACCAGATGTGGTATGCAAACAGACTCCACAAGCAAGTACAGCGAGAGAAAGCCTCGGGTACAGTACATGAGACCAGTTTTTGTTATAGCAGAGTGACACAGTGATTTATGAAGTGTCAAACCCTCTTGCCTTTGAAGAATTCCAGCCTTCACATCTGTCTTTCGTGTTTATTTCAGTTGCCCTGGTGACACACTGTCCCCGTAAGCCCTGAGATGGTTCTGTGGACCTTGTAGCAAATGAATGGAGGGCTGTTTCCCCCCTTTAAAGAAATGAAACAAAGCATGAATGAGAAATCAGGATGGAATGGGAAAGTAAGTTATTGTGCTTTGTCACTGTTGCTCCACTTCATCCCACCTGGCCAAGCCAGAATGGTGCTTACAGTTCAAAGAGGAAAGGAAACTTTCTGTGAAGATTCTGATGTGATTTGAAGCTCTCAGAATGAAAATGCACTAACTGCTCTCCTTTTCTTAAAATTACTTTATTTTAAAGTAAAATATTCAAATAAATTCACTTAAGCATAGTTGCATTTTTTTTTTTTTTTAGACTAAGTCATGGTGTTCAAGTAGCTGTCTAATTTTACATTTTCTGCAGTGTGTGCTTTCCAAAGGGATCGCTTCACTCTGTGCCCCAAAGAAACAACAATCGTTTTCTCAGTGTTTTATTTTGGAAGACACTCTTTTAAAGACCTCTGTATATTTTTCCCTTAGAACTTTGACACTCTACATGTCTGTTTATTGTTTCAGTATCATATAGAAATTCTGAACAGGGCTTTCTGCAGGATGAAATGGATTAAGTGAGAAAAAGTTTTCCAAAAGGATTAAACTGGGAAAACCTGGTGTGACCTTGTCAAGACAAGATTGTTTTTATTCCCTTGCCTCAATAAATGGTCCTGCGTTTTTGAGCAAAGGACTTATGAAAAGGTAAACAGCCCATTTTGTAAAAATCTACATTTCAGCATATGTACTCCTACAGTTTTAACTGATGTTGTATAAGCAGAATCAACAACTGGACCATGACTCTGCTCACTAGGTTCCGACTTTTAGGATTAGGATGTTTTGATGGTTAAAACTTTGCATGGGCAGCAGCTGATATGTGATCTCATTAATAAGTGGAAATGAAGAACAACGACAGGGTAATTCAAGTTCTGTGGCAACTACCTTTGTGTTTCTGGAAGAGGAATATCTTTGTTGGTTGAAGGCATATTCATTAAGCTAATGTAATAACATATTATAGAAATAGATTTATTCTCTGTGACCACACATCTCAAATATTACATCAAATGAAACAGGTTGGATCTTGTTTTTTAATTTGGGTCACAGGGATCTTCAAGGGGAGGAACCTTGGGAATAATTAACATGGTTCCTCTCAATGGCTGGAAATACAGAAAATACTTTCTATTGAGTTTCTAGGAATTCAGTATAAAAAAAGGTAAAGTACAGGTGGCTTTGTGATTCAAAGCTGTGGTTTTTGCCTTTCAGCTATGCCTAATGAAAACACTGCCATACGTTGTAGGAACTAGTGTTGCTTTTCTAAAATGACTTGATCTTCAGTAGCTCATAAGGGTGCTTTGGGGGAGCTGAGGTTACTGAAGTACACCTAATGGAAATGGCTACAGGGATACCTTGTCTTTGGCAAAGGAAGATTCTTACCCTGAGAATTTTTAGGTTATTATTATTATTATTTTGACATGGTGTACCTCGGCTTCCCAATGGGTACTAATTGACTGGGATGTCATTTGCAATCCTTGAACATCCTTCCACCCACCAGTCCCTCAGGCTTTGCCTGTTCCATTGTTCTCCACAGTGGCTGCCCTTCTATTAAGCATGATCAGGACTCCAGAGCTCTCCTCTCCAGAGATGTGTGTGCATTATCAACTCTCCTACGAACACCAAAATCCTGTCAATCACAGTGACCTCCGGGGCCTCCAGCAAGCCTAGTAAACAAGGGACTGATGTCTGCAATGGCTTTTTATTCACTTTTTTTCTTTCTTTTTTTTTCCTAAGTGGGGCTTTCTAATTACTCAGTTGTGTATGCAAACACTGAAGGAGCATTAGGCGCATCAAGTGGGCCTCTGCTTTTATTAGGAAACCCTTTTATTTTCTAAATAGAATATGTCAAACATAGTCTTTCCTTTTTAGACAGTTAACCTTTCATCTCTCCTGTAGCAGAAATTCCAGTCTCTGGGGCTTGCTAATTTTGTATTTGAAATATTCTAAAGCAGAAGGAAAACACTGTTTACAGTGCCTTCATTAAAAAGCTTTTAATCGTGTTTTGTTGCTGCATATATACTTTGGATCGCTGCTGAGTACACTCCATTGCATAAGAAAAATACAGTATTTTTAACAGATATACCAATCAACCCAACCCAATTCTACTTTGACCCTGACAATTGAGTAGACAAAAGACTTTTATAGTGTTCATACTTAGCAGATTATAATGAAAATATGAGTTTAATAGATCCTTAAGAATGTGTTTCTAAGTGGTGTACAACCTTATTTTTGAAAAAGTCTTTTATGTAGTCTGCTTAGTTTTTTCTCACACATTATCACATACATTGCATAATATAATAGTACCACTTATAATATGACTTGTCACAGAACACGATTCAGACATAATGCAGTGCAATTTGTTTGACAATGTTTCCCAGTGATTTTCATATCTTGGCATATACAAAAAACCACGATCTTTATTGGGCACACAAGAGGCTAAAGGGATAATAATGATAGCAAACACTTTTAAACATTTCTCATATACTGACTTTAATATTCACAACAACCCTATGAGGTAGGTACTATTACTAGTGTTTACAGATGAGGAAACTAAAGTACAAGAAGCACCAAGTGACTTGTCCTGAGGTCACAGAGCCAGTAAGTGGCCGACCTAGGCAGTCTGACCTGGAGTTCAGTACTTTTATCACTGTGCTTTGACACACCTGTAACCCTGTCCTGAGTCACCATGATTGTATAGGAGTGGAGAAAAGAACAGAAACCATAATTTGCATGATGAATACATCATTGTCTTCTAGCTTCTCCTCTCTGCACCCTATAAACTGTAAGCTTTTATAGATACTGGACTTTTTTCCATCTTTTACTTTTATTTTTTTTTTTTTAGTAACAGTGTTATTGAGATGTAATTTACATACTATAAAATTCATGAGGTGTAAATGTATAATCAATGAATTTTAGTATATTTACAGAGCCATCCAATCATCACAATATAATTTTATGACGTGTATTCTAGAAAGGTTTATACCCATTTACAGTCATCCCCTATGCCTACCCCAGCCTTTGATAGTCTGTAATCTACTTTCTGTCTCTATATACTTGCCTTTTTGGGACATTTCATACAAATGGAATCATACAATATTTGTTCTTTTATGTCTGACTTCTTTCACTGAAAATAATATGTTGGAGGTTCTAGATATTGGACTTTTATGTAAAAGATTTTATTATTTTTCAGACATCACTGAAATGTTTCCTAAGCCTACAGAGAAGCAAGGGAGTCCTGGCTTTACTAAACAAATGCTGTGTTTTGCAGCTGTCACACACGTTTTAGATTTACCATTGAGGGAAAAAACATCATCACCATCATCATAAGCTTCCCAGATAATTAAGTACTTAGATGTGGGCTTCATGGTATTTAAAGCACTCTTTCTTTTACAGCCATATGTGTAGTGTGTCAAAGAAGCAGTTTGGGAGGAACAGGAGTTGTCAGTTCTCTAAAAAGAAAAATAACTTGAAGTGGTTATTTCTCATAATATAGTTAAAACAGTTGTTTGATTAACAGATTAGCAGACCAACAGGTTGTTTGGGGCCCTATATAGACACAAGCCCAAGTCATTTCCTTTCATAGAGGTTTTTCTTTTTTACTTTTGAGGACTAAATTATCTTGATTCCTGTATATCCTGGCTGCTTAAAGAAAAACAAAAAACAAAACAAAACAAAAAACAAGGCATGGTGGCTCAGGCCCATAATCCCAGCACTTTAGGAGGCCGAGGCAGGAGGATTGCTTGAAGCGAGGCTTTGCCACCAGCTTAGGCAACATAGCGAAAACCCATCTTTCCAAAAATTAACACACACACATACACACACACAACTAGCCAGGCATTGTGGTGCCCATTTTTGGTCCCAGCTACTTAGGAGGCTGAGGCAGGAGGATCACTTGAGCCTGGTTACTTGAGGCTGCAGTGAGCCATGATTATACCACTGTGCTTCAGTGTGGGCGACAGAATGAGACTGTGTCTCAAAAGTGAAATAAAATTCTAGTGTCTACGTCTGTAGGTCATTTGAATTGTAAGGATAAGTAACCCAACATAAAAGGTAATTCAGCAAATGGATGATGTAACAAGCTCTACAGTAAAATCAACTCTATTCATTTTTAAAATGCTCTGGGGCCGGGCGCGGTGGCTCAAGCCTGTAATCCCAGCACTTTGGGAGGCCGAGACGGGTGGATCACGAGGTCAGGAAATCGAGACCATCCTGGCTAACATGGTGAAACCCCGTCTCTACTAAAAATACAAAAAAAACTAGCCGGGCGTGGTGGCGGGCGCCTGTAGTCCCAGCTACTCGGGAGGCTGAGGCAGGAGAATGGCGGGAACCCGGGGGGCGGAGCTTGCAGTGAGCTGAGATCTGGCCACTGCACTCCAGCCTGGGCGACAGAGCGAGACTCCGTAAAAAAAAAAAAAAAAAAAAAAAAAAAAAAAAAAAAAAAAAAAAAAAAATGCTTTCGGATGATTTTTAGTTTCTTGGGCTTGAATTCTCCTGTGTACAACATATCTCATAGATAGATACCCTTCGGGGCGTGAGCATGAGTAGGAAGAGGTTATGAGATTAGGAAATACCCAGAGTTCTATAACACATAGATTTGATTTGTGGAGTCCAGGCCTTAAGTAGATAAAACAGAGCACTTTAAAAGCCATGTCTGCTGGGTGTGGTGGCTCACTCCTGTTATTCCAACACTTCCGGAGGCCAAGGTGGGCATATAACTTGAGTTCGCGAGTTCCAGACCAGCCTGACCAACATGGAGAAACCCCATCTCTACGAAAAATACAAAATTAGCCGGGTGTGGTGGCGCATGCCTGTAGTTCCAGCTATTTGGGAGGCTGAGGCAGGAGAATTGCTTGAATTCGGCAGGCAGAGGTTGCAGTGAGCCGAGATTGTGCCACTGCACTTCGGCCAGGCGACGCAGCGAGACTCCACCTCAAAAAAAAAAAAAATTAATAATAACATAAAATAAAAGCCATGTCTTGATGCTGGGCATGGTGGCTCATGCCTGTATTCCCAGCACTTTGGGAGGCCCAGGCGGGCAGATCACTTGAGGTCAAGAGTTGAGACCAGCCTGGCCAACGTGGTGAAACCCCATCTCTACTAAAAATACAAAAATTAGCCAGGTGTGGTGGCGCAGTTGCCTGTAATCCCAGCTATGTAGGAGGCTGAGGCAGGAGAATCGCTTGAACCCAGAAGGTGGACGTTGCAGTGCAAGTGGACTTTCTAGTTGATTGGGACCATATTGTCTGCTCCTTTACAGTACACGTGGCCGACAGAGAAAGGAAGATGGAGCCGCCATCTTGAACACGTCTAGTTCTTAGTTCCTGCGGGTATTCATATATGCAGGCTTCTAGCTTGTGGGCTGCTCTTTGTTAGAAAATGATTTCGGGCTGTTTTTCTGTTTTTCATTAAAAAGAAAAGCCTTACCTAGGACTCCCATGCCCTTGCTATCTGCCTAACTTCTTCTTTATTCCTATATCATAAGGAGAGGTAAGAGACTAAGTCAGCGAAGTAAGGAAAGAGGAGACAGGAAGTAGGTCAAGTAGGACCTTACAGAATCATTGTAGACTTGGGCTTTTACTCTGAAATGAGGCGGGAAGCCATTGGAGGGTCTGAGCATTTGTTTCTCCTCCTTTGAGGAATACTTTTTTTTTATTTGCTTGACAATAAAAAGGGTTAGCACATTTCCATTTTTAGGGTTACCATTGGCCTTTGTGTTGATGGTTCCCTTCTGATAGAAAAATAAATCTGCCCTTGTATGTCAGCTTCCTTGGGTCTCCCACACACTCGTCAGGTTGTGGAGAAGTTTGAATTAAAAACAAGCATTTCACAAATGACTCACGTTCCAGGTGGAATAATGTGTTCTCTGCCTACCACAGAGAAAGGAGAAATCAGTTCACGTGAAACAGTAACCTTTTCTTTCTCTCTACATTTTCCTAGGAGCAGAAAATCACACAAATGCTTTCTTTCTGATTGTGTATTTGGAATGTTCCTTAAGATGGATCTCTGTTGAATTCCCAAGTGAATACTCCAATCTGTATTTAGTCTCAAATTCTGACAAAAAAGAAAACCTCTACCTGATGAGGGGCCCCGTGTCTCTGCTGTTTTCTTTAGGTCTGGAAGATCAGGGATGCTTCATAACTTGGTGCCAGGAGAGAAGGGAAGATTGATTGGGGTTTTATGAGGTGCCAAAATACATAGCTAAACCTGGGGACAGGGATGTCATTTAGCATGACAGAAACAGCAGAAAACAGGAATAGTGCTTTATTTTGTTGTTTTTGTTAAAGCAATGTGAGACTTGTTATTTCTCCCCCCATGGTCCTGGCTTTTTTTGTGTTCAGCACAGATGTTCAGGAAACAGATTACAGCACCAACACCTGTGCGACGCTGACCCAGGCCTACCTGGCAACATCCTCCTCTCTTACTATATCACACAGATCAGCTTACATGTCACACTTGTTTCTTCTCCCCTCTGCTCATCCATCCATAGCTATCCACTGAACATTTCTGTCCCTCCCTCTGAGTTCTTGGAATTAAAGAAAAAACAACATAGAGCCCAGTATCTCAGTGATTAGCCTGTTTTTAATGGACGAGTACCACCAGCTTCTTTCTGTTCAGAAACGTCTTATGAATCACAAGCAGTTTTGCAGTCTTGCAAGAAGCTGGTGCCCCACAGCACCCGTCATGTAGAATAAATAAATGAACAGTTGATTTCAGTGGGGTGTTAGCATCCTATTTTTAGAATACCATGTCTTCAGCTGGGGCCATTCAGGTAGTTCTCACTTTAAAATTCTAACATCTGCCCAGCATACATCTTCTGACATCTGGCTTCTACTTGCTACACGAGTGAGACACTTTGACTCATTTCCCCATCTTTGCAATGGGAGAGTACCCATTCCTGACATGCTCTGAAATGGGGCAGGTAGCAAATGATATGAAAACGTGTTGGAAACAAAACCTACAGAATCAACATGCTCATCACATTTTTTTATTAATTGAGCTCCCAAGTGATGATTCCTTGTAAATCCCCACAGGCATTTTATTTGATAGAGTTTCTCTCTCTCTCTCTGTCTCTCTCTCTCTCTCTCTCTCCCTCCCTCCCTCCCTTCCTCCTCTCTTCTTGGCCCAGGAGTGTGTAAAGCTGGCCCTCTTTTCCCAGCCCCAAGTCTCTGACTATAGTAAGACTTAAGCACGGCAGCCTGAGCTGAAGCATGTCATCCCTGAAGCAAAGCTACAGAGACATGGTGCCAAGGCAGCCAGGGAAGCACAAATTACCTCTCATGCCTGGTGGGCGAGGCCCCCAGCCCCATCCCTGAGTCCATTCCTCCTGGCCACTGGGTACGTAAGTACCCATCAGGAAGGGACAGAGCCTCTTTCTAGTAAGAGCAATACAGTCCACATCATCAAAGAAGACCTCATCAAGACTAGCTCACTTGGAGACTTCTTCACCAAGAGCACAGACTTAAATTTACAGTTGATTTTCTCCACAGCAATTTTATGTCTTCAAAGAGCTCCCCAATTATTTTTATTACATTTTCTTGGTAAGCAACCCATGGTGAGGTAGTGCACAATGAACTACCTGAGGTGTAAAAGAGGTTAAGTGATTTACTCGGAAAGAGTGGTTAGCATGGTTGCCTTTGAATTCAGAACAGCATTCTTGGTGACTGCTGCTTGATGGAGCTGTCATCTTGGAGTTCAGTTCTTGTATATGCTTTTACAAAAACACCATGGTGTGTGTTTGGCTCTGGCAAAACTTTATCTCATTGCTCTATTTTAATGGCAATAATCACTGAAAATCAGCACAAAGTCTTCAGCTTCTTAACCTGGGTGACATGCTTCAGTTTTGTGCCTTCTGTGACTCTTTGGAATGATGGCCTACAAGAACTGTAAACCTCTTAGAAGGTAAAACAACAGGCTAGAGTATTGATTTCAGATTGTGTGAGGAAGAAACAAGGTGGAGTTTTTTTTTGGCGTTTTTTTTTTTGTTTTGTTTTGTTTTGTTTTGTTTTGCCCCTCAGCTTGCAAATCAGTTGCTTATACCCGGGCGATTGGAGCCATTTACACCCTACTGAGGAGCCTATGTGGGGTTCTTTAACCACTGAGCCAGGATTGATTGACAGCCACTGTCTTCAACTACAACAGAGATGGAGTGAGCGCTTATACAGACTCAGTGGGGTGGGACTTCCCTGTTGAATGCTGCTTTATGTCTTTTCAGGCAAATGCCATTTACATCTGCCCACCATTTGAAGTCTCCTTTGACTTTCTATTTCTTTCCAAAGGAAGTAAAACAAGTGTTGCAGGAGCCATAGATAGCATCATGGCATTTTCTTCATTTTCTCAAAATGCACCTTTTGGGTGTTTTGTGAGCAAGATCATAAGGAAAGTAGGTCTTTTCAAATGAAAATTTTGTGAAGTCTTACTGTGATGTAAGCTAATGAAAATTTGGGGGAATGCATTGTGAGTAAGCAGGGCTAGAATTGTTTCTTAGCCCTTTGAACAACCCATGTCTGCATATAACATGTTCATGATGCCACATTATTAGTCAGTTTTGTTTTTTAAGAAAAGTAGTATATGTATGCATTGATAGATAAGAACTATTTTTTTTTAATGGATAGTTTTGGTGTTAAATAGGCAGTGGTGGTAAGGATGAATTTAGAGCTATGCTATTAGATGATTGAGGGCACTTAATTTACAGATTAAAGTTGAAACTAAAAAGATTGTTGTACTTTTAAAAAAGTCTCAGGTTGGAATGTAACAGTTTATGAATGGATATGCATAGAAAGTCAACAACAGCAAAATATAGTATTAAAAAATCAGTATATTGTTTAGGATACCATTATTTTATTATTAAAATACTGAGTTTATTTTACATGTATATTTTTGTTTATCTACTGGTTTCATGCTTGACTACCACTACTACTGTATTCCATCATAATATTCCATACATCCATTTACTTTAAAAAATGTGTTCAAATGTCCCTGATCTCATCATCTTTTCAAACTTTGTGTGGATTTTATATTTAGAAATGCAACTGTGGGGCTGGGCGCAGTGGCTCATGCCTGTAATCCCAGCACTTTGGGAGGCCAAGGTGGGCTGATCACCTGAGGTCAGGAGTTCGAGACCAGGCTGACCAACATGGTGAAACCCCGTCTCTACCAAAAATACAAAATTAGCTAGGCATGGTGGTGCATGCCTGTTATCCCAGCTACTAGGGAGACTGAGACAGGAGAATCACTTGAACCCAGGAGGTGGAGTTTGCAGTGAGCTGAGATTGTGCCATTGCACTCCAGCCTGGGCAACAAGAGCGAAACTCTCCGTCTCAAAAAAAAAAAAAAAAAAGAAATGCAAGTATGTTGGAATAATTATATATTCATTTTGATGACCATCTAGTCCACAAGGTTGAATTAACCATGTAGTTTAAAATATTTTGTATTTGAAAGTATTGTAGAGTAAGAAAAGATTTCTGGTCCTTGCAGAATCCTGAGTGGGTAGGTCATTGGTATCCTAGTCTCAGTATGTAACTTTGGAGAAACGGATCACAATTTTTTTGAGACTGTGTTAAAACTTGCATCCGGGAGGTTTATAAAGAAGAAGATTGGGCAGTTCTGGCCTTCAGCACCTCATGACTTACTTTCTAAATTGTGACTCAGTCTTTCTAGTTTATTTCTTCACTCATATATTCAAGAAAACTTACTAAGCACCTACTTGTCATAAACATTTAAGACTTCCTGGTAAGCACCATTTAAAGTATTCATATTGTACTATTACCAGAAAGGGGTCCAGATCCAGACCCTAAGAGAGGGTTCTTGGATCTTGCAAGAAAGAATTTGGTGCAAGTCCCTAGAGTGAAGTGAAAGGAAAGTAAAGGAATAAAAGAATGGCTACTCCATAGGCAGAGCAGCAGCTTGAGGTGCTAGACTAAGGATACTTATAGTTATTTCTTGATCGTAGGCTAAACAGGGAGTGGATTATTTATGAGTTTTGCGGGAAAGGGGTGAGCAATTCCTGGAACTGCGGGTTACTCCCCTTTTCAGACCATATAGGGTAACTTCCTGACATTGCCATGGCATTTGTAAGTGTCATGACACTGGTGGGAGTGTCTTTTAGCATGCTAATGCATTGCAATTAGCATATAATGAACAGCAAGGATGACCAGAGGTTACTTTCATTACCATCTTGGTTTTGGTGGATTTTGGTTGGCTTCTTTACCACATGCTGCTTTATCAGCAAGGTCTTTATGATCTGTACCTTGTGTTGACCTCCTATCTCATCCTGTGGCTAAGAATCGCTTACCCTCCTGGGAATGCAGCCTAGTAGCTCTCAGGCTCATTTTACCCAGCCCCTATTCAAGATGGAGTTGCTGTGATTCAAATGCCTTTGACAGTAGCATACAGTGAAATGATGATTATGTAGCATATTGTTATTAACTAATGGCCTAATCATTTCCATGAATTATTCAGTCATTAAACATTTATATTCTGAGTGCCCATTATGTGCCATTCAATACACAGATATTTATTGAGCATCTGCTAGAATCAAGGACTCTTCTGAGTTCTAGGATTATACTAATGAATGTAATAGGCAAAAATTTCTGCCCTCATGAAGGCCGATTCCAGTGTTCCTCATCTACGTTTTTTAATCATTTATAACCATTTATCTGTATATGAGTATATTTTTAAGGGGTGTAAAAAGAGTTGGCACTCAGGCCGGGTGTGGTGGCTCATGCCTGTAACCCCAGCACTTTGGGAGGCCGAGGCCGGCAGATCACGAGGTCAGGAGTTCAAGACCAGCTTGGCCAACGTAGTGAAACTCCATCTCTACTAATGATAAAAAAAAAAAAAAAAAAAAAAAAAACAATTAGCCGAGCATGGTGGCACACGCCTGTAATCCCAGCTACTCGGGAGGCTGAGGGAGGAGATTCACTTGAATCCTGGAGGCGGAGGTTGCAGTGAGCTGAGATCGCACCATTGCACTCCAGCCTGGGTGACAGGGTGAGACTCCTTCTCAAAAAAAGGAAAGAGAGAAAGAGATAAAGAAAGAGTTGACACTCATTTTTGCTCTTTTGTGTTGGTTCTTTCAGGTGAAAAGAACAAATAGTCATCTTAAAGAGTCTGTAAAGGGGTATGTAAAGACATCTGCTCTTATGTATTAATGGGTTTTAAGAAAATTTTTAGCAAAATTGCATTAGAGAATGTCACACTAGTCGCCATTGTTATGTAAGTGACACAAATTCTGATTAACTCAAAAGCAAAACCAGCCTATAAATAAATTTATAGGAATAACACTCTGTCCAAATGCAATTTTAAAACCTGAAGTTTGCTCCTAGGTAATTAAAACCAGAATACCTAAAATATCCATTTAATTGAGGAACTATAAACCGTCAGGACAAATAACTGCAATACAATAAAGGAACACTGCAATAAGTAAATAAGTGAATGATTAAATGAAACGTTTCAAGTAATGAAACATTGAAATGTATATACCTAGAAAGTAATGAATATACCTAATTCCTTAATGACATTGGACGTGAGAAAAACTAAATTATTAATTATCGAAACACCTTTAAGTGGAATTAACTTCTAGAACTTTTTTCTCATTATTATAAAAAACAGGGATAATTTATTGCTTATACTTGTATTACTAGCTGTTTAGTATACTCTGAAAACAGTGATGGTTCAAGCTTGACTTACACTTAGTTTTTAGAAGTCTATTTAATTAAGATTATTGTTATATCACCATGGCTGAAGATAATTTGAAAATGCCAGAGTTGACCCTTTTTTTTTTTTTTTTTTTTTTTT
>NW_016816948.1:1658556-1683797 GCF_001698545.2 Rhinopithecus bieti
CGCCCGGCTAGTTTTTTGTATTTTTTAGTAGAGACGGGGTTTCACCGTGTTAGCCAGGATGGTCTCGATCTCCTGACCTCGTGATCCGCCCGTCTCGGCCTCCCAAAGTGCTGGGACTACAGGCTTGAGCCACCACGCCCGGCGGGTTGACCTTGATATTTCAATTCTAGCCAGTTTGATAGCCGTGAAGTTATTCTGAAAATTTGTCTGCAATTCAGGTCTTCGAGGTTGTTGTAATATAGATGAGGCCCACATTTTTATTTAAAAGACATATACAGGAATTAAAGAAACTATGCAGCAGAAGATATGCATGGAAATAGTGTTTTACACTAAAAAACTCTGATGACATTCGTCTGTGTGTATTTGTTTGTGTGTGTGTGAATAATTATCCAGAGAGCTGCTTCTATAATATAGTGACCTCACGCGTGAGGACCTACGGTGTTCACATAATAACTGTGGTCACTGAAGGTGGATGCTATTCTAACTTAAGTACTGGCATGCTTTCAGTTCTATTCTAAGAAGCCATCCATCTGCACTTCACTTGGCTCACAGTTCCACAGAGAACAAACAGAATGATGAACTGCAAGTTTAGTTCAGTGGCAGGAGGAAGGAGACCTGATTTGCCCAAGGCATCACCTGATTTGCCCAAAGTTCCAAAGATGATGGGAGAAACGTTTTTAATGGGTAACTACCCATATTTTTTTCTGTGAGACTTTCTTCCTCATGATTCCCTGAAAATTCATCTTTAAAAAAAAAAAAAAAAAACTTCAGATTCTTATCCTTTAATGGTTAGATCCCACCTTGTCCTCTTTCCTGGCCTTCCTAGGCATACACTAGCCCACAGCAGGTTAATCTTTGCTCATTCTCCAGAGTGGCATTGTCCAATAGAAATATGTGAGCCATGTATGTAATTTTCAGTTTTCTAATGCTACATTTTTACAAAGAAATTAAAAATTCTGGTGACATTAATTTTATATTTAATTCAGCATATCCAAAATACAACCTCCTGGGTTCAAGTGATTCTCCCATCTCAGCTTCCTGAGTAGCTGGAACTACAGGTGCACTACCATGCCCAGCTATTTTTTTTTTTTTTTAAGAGATGAGCTTTTGTCATGTTGCCCAGGCTGGTCTCAAACTCCTGAGCTCAAGCGATCCTCCTGCCTCAGCCTCCCAAAGTGCTGGGATTACAGGTGTGAGCCACCATGCCTTGCCATTTTCCATTATTTATATCCAAACCCTTCATCTATTCCTGCATTCCCTGGCTAGGTTCTTAGTTAATATAGGCTGCTAAATGAATGAATGATCCATTTTCATTGGCTCTATTGTTTTAATCTTTTAGTTTACATAGATGTTATTAAAGACTTATAATTTGTTTTATGCTAAAATATACCAGAATTATTTTTCTAGTGTAGTCATATTTATAGCTTTATGAAAAGCAGCAGAGGCAAAGCAGTCAACCATAGTTAGAAGATGAGATTTGTAATCCATATTTTACTGACAACTTTCTGTGTGACCTGGCGCTGATCATTTAACTTCTCTGGTCCTCCCATTCTTCTCATCTCTAAAATGCTATGGGATTAGATTATTTCTAATGCCCTTTCTCATTTTCTGATACAATCAGAAAAATGTATCATTTATTTTTGAGCAAAAGTTTTTTTTTATTTTGACAGATCGTATTATATAAGAATAATAGCTCTCTCATTCTGACCTTCACATACAAACTTTTGATCATTTTATGTTTCTTCTCTAATCCATATTCTGTATTTCATTTTCAAAAATTTAGATTCTTATCCCTGAAGAGATAAGAATTCTGTATTCTTAGCCCATAGGATGATAAAGCAGCAATAAATGTTTAATGAATTTTATGTACATTAAAAACTATTAGTAATATTTTGCTTGTTGGAGACGTAAGGCTTTTTCAGCAGGTGGTGAATGTTTCAGCTGCCCTTTTCCTTACTAAAAAAGGATTCTGAGTAGGTTTCACCCTCAAAATCTAGATATTATATACTTTTTGTTATTCACCTTTGTCTTTGCTGCAGCCAAAACTATTTTTCTTGCCTTGCTTTTCTGATCATGTTGTTTCCATGCTCAAGACTCTCAGTGCCCTAAGAATACATTTGAGGCTCCTTAGCTTGCCGTTAAACGGGCTGCCCACCCTCCACACCTGCCTCAGGCACTCATTTCTCGAAGCCCCTGCTCCTGCTCATCTGGCCCCAAATTGTCTCTCCTCTTCTCCAGTCATCTGATTCATTCCCATCCTTTAAGGTCCGTCAGAGTCAGGTTTGAGTCTTATCTTCACCCCAGTCCATAATTTAGCAACCTTTGCTAAGGTAATCTTTATTCTTATTTGCCATTATCAAACACAAATACTTATACCAATAGAATTCAGACTACTTCTTCAACTAAATTGTAATGTTCCAACGACAGGTTAATCATTTACTCTATTGGATGTTTACTGTGTGCTGGATTCTTGGCCAAGCCTAACACAAAAAGAGCAAACATGCAGACAAATAGTTATAGTTCCGATAAGTACAGAATTTGGAATAAGTACAGGATATCTTGATGGACCAGAGAAGGGAGTAGACAACTGTTCCTGAGGGAAATCTGGGAAGGGTTCATGGAACTGGTGAGTCCTAAACTAGGAGTCATTTCAGGCAGTGAGAGCTACACAAAGCGTAAAAGCTAAGGATCTTGAAGTGTTTCCTGTGGCTCCCTGTGGTTCTGCTTTAGAGCAATATAGCATAGTGGTTGAATGTGTAGACTGGATGAGACTGCCAGGGTTCAGATCTTGGCTCTGTTGCTCACTAGCTCTATCATCTTGGGCAAGCTACTTCAGTTAGGCTTCAGTTTTCTCAAATGTAAGATGGGGATGAGGCTGATGTTGATGATCATAATTATTATTTATCTCCAAGAGAAGAGGGGAGAGAAAAATAGAGAGATAGGAAAGGGGGATTAAATGAGTTAGATAAAGAATTTAGAATAGCAAGTACTTAATAAACGTTAATTACATCTCTTACTACTGATTCTCACAGTGTTGTGTACATAGGAGGTACCCAATGAATATTTACTGAATATTGAAGATTTTCACTACTCAATCAGTTACATATTTACACCCTTTGCTATTACTGCATACATTTTCTAATGATATCTCTCAGTGATATGTTACTTTTTTGAGGATATAGGAGTGGTGTATGTGTGTGTATCAATGATATGTGCCAGATTCATATTGGCTCAGTAGGGGAAATTTTCCAATTCTGAGATCAGTGACCTAAATCTCCTTGTCTGCTATGATTTCCAGCTGTCCGGATTTCCCATACAGCATGCCCTAAGCAATGTTTGCAGATTTGTTGCATGGAGAATCAGTACACAGTGCACCTTGTAGTTTAACATTTTTCATGTAGGATTCAGTTTTTTTTCTAATGAAATTTTTGTGAAATTAATAACATAGGATGCCATGAAGCTTTCCTACGTCCTTTGAACTTAAATCATTTGATATTATTTGAAATTGCCATTCATATAATGAGCAGCATTTTTTCTCAGAGTTGTGCAATGCCTACTGCTTCACAAATAATAAACTATGAATATTTTTACTTAACATATAACAGGTCCCTTATCTTAAAATTCATAGCATTTTTGCTTTGAATGGAGATCATTGCCAAGTTCTTGTTAGGCGCTTTGTCTTTACAGAGCTTGTCCTTTATTATTATTGTCACAGTAGTTTTTCAGAACAAATTGTATTAAAGATATTGAAAAACAAAGTCTACCTTTTATACATACAGTGGTTTATTGAAGCAATAGTTGAATAATAAATATGACGATATTATAAGGCCAAAATTTTACTACTAGTTATATGATAGGTTTTTCTGTTATAGCTGTATTTTCAAAGCATTTTAAAATAAAATAATGAGGGTTATTCCTAAAGATTAAAATTCAGAGTCAACTAGAATAGTAATGAAAATCATTATAATTGTACTTTCACAAATATGTGCCAGACCTTTTAAGCTTGGTGCCTAAATAGGCTTCAACAACACTTTTTCATGTACTCTTACCAAATATCTTGGGGATAGGTAGGGAAGCTGTTCCACTGATTTTACAGATGGGCAGACTGAATCACAGAGCAGTTGAATGATTTGCCCAGGGTAATGTAGTAATTAGATATCTGTATCTATCTGTGCTGTTTTCATTAGTTTATTCTGCAGCTCAAAATGTTTGTTCCTATAAGCATGCATATTATTTGTACATTAATAATGAATTTTCTATTTCTATATAAGAAGAGAGAATAGCAGATAAAGCTCCATATAGAGAAGATACATATTTTAGTAAGGTAACTTTAGCATCTAGTTCTTTTATATATATATAACATATCACTAAAAATGTGTCCTCTTTGAGTGTAGGGACACATTTTGTTTTACTTAATTAACAGCATCCACTTAGGAAAAATGCTAGTTTCAAGTCAGTTACTTTAAAAAATAATTATGTGAAAAGATATTTTAGCCCTTGTCTATAATTCAAACCTTAAGAATGAAGCTCTTTTTTTAGTTAATTTAAAAAATATCCTCTCTCTAAATACTTTCCTCCTGAACAAAAAAGACCTTTCTTTTGGGATTCTTTCTCTGCATGGCAGAGTTCCTTACAACAAAATGCTTGAAGAAAATAGAAGGTACTTCAGATACTTCTCATATAACCGATATTTGAAAATGTTTGACTGACTGATGTATAAAAATGAAATTTTCTATAATGGGATGTTAAGTCATGAAGAATGAGGAGAATTGCCTGATTATTAGTTTAAAGGTAGCTAATTCAATGCATGCTGTAATACTTTTTAAAAGCTCTGCATTGCAAATACTGAATGATGTAAAATACTCACAAAATACACATCTTTTTATTTCCAAAGAAGATTAGAAAACAGTAAAATATTAGAAACTGAAATTTTAATTTTAGTGGCCTTTTGATGGGTAAACAATTTTCTCTAGTAATAAAAGCATATTAAAGGTTATGAAGATAATAATTTTAAAGTGATTGCTGATAGCTTGGGTTACAAATAGCCTTATCCTTAAGACCTTATCTGTTTATAACTTAAGTGCTTTTACATATCTTGCCTCATTTACTTTTACAGTTTCCTGATACAGCGGTTTGTGTGGGTGGCACAGTTCTTACTATGTAAGTAGTGAAACAAAGCCATAGGTTAAATGATTTACTCTTAATTTTATGCTGACTTTTTCAGGCAGTTTTGGAGGCTTTATGTTGCCTGTATTCTGAGCAATGCATGATTCAAAACAGTGAGGAATTCTGGAGATAGACATCAGAACATCTGTTCTTAGAAGATGACATTATTCAGAATCCTTAGTGATTCTTACCTTTTGAAGGACAGATTTTAGTGAACATAAAAACTACTAATGAAAGTAGGATGGTTAAAACTGTTGACATTTTACATGAAGGCATTGCAACTGGGCAAAACATATTCAAAACATCAGGTAGTATTTTGTTCACTATGTACCGAAGGCAGATGACTTCATTAACTGGTGACAATTTTACCAATTCGGGAAGCTTTGATCTTGAGGGGAAACGATCCTGCATAGTAGACAAGTTTATTGGCAATAGATGACCTGGTAGTAAACAGTGGAGTTCACAACTGAGACTGCACCCTGTGCCGGCCCTTTGCCAACATGCTGTGATACATTTTGAGCTCTTCCATTTTAGCTTCCATTATCCACCACCCAAGTTCTCAATTCAATTTCAGACTCGGGCAAAAGCCTGTAATTCTATTTGTTTTGGGTAAATTTAGCAAGCTGCTCCTGATTACACCTTAGCCAGAGACCATCTGTTGACTGGCGTGCCTCTCTGAGGAGTGGTTTCTGTAGGCGATGAATGGGAAGAGGGCTGGAGTGCTGCTGCTATTAGTAAGCAGATGCACCGTATCAGAGATAGTCCTTCCCGCCTTTCAATCTGCCAGCTCTCTGTATTGATGGAGTGTCGTATGCCTGCGAGTCGTTCCATCCTGAGGCAATGAGAAGTGCTCTCCTAGGGCCCATTTATCAAGTGCTTCTACTGGCATTTGATAGAAAGGAATTTAGAAGTCATAGTTTGATACACTTAGAGCACGGCCACATTCTCCTCTGCACGTCCTGAGTATGTATGTATGTGTGTGTATATATATCAACCCCATGTACATGCTTTTCAGCAGTTATAGTTATGTGCTGTCAAAAGCCCCACAGATGAAACAACAGGATACAGCTGTGCGTCGTAATGTAATGAGTAAACCGCCAGTGTCAGGATCACAATTCTTTAAGGCACTGCTTCCTAGAATGATTGCTGGTTCATTTGCATCAGATGGGGAGATGTGCCAGATAAATTTGGAATGTCGCGGAACAGTTTGATGTTGACTGTGGCATGATGAGGGATCTTTCTAAATGATGATATTGTTAGCTCGTTGCTAAGACGAGACTGATCTAAACCCAACAGAGACGGCAGTTTCCTGTTGCAGTGAGGCATGAGAGGAAATGGATAAAATGAACATAAATTAACTCCTTGTTTTCTAAGAGTTGGAGAGGGAAGGGAAGGAGGCAGTGGATGGCCAGCGTGCCTGAAAACTGGAATTAGATCAGTAAACTGAGAGGATTGGTTTCTGCCTTATGTTGGGTGAAGAGGAGCAGTCCTCAGTGCTAACAGCCGCAGGTTGGTGTAATTAACTAACTTCCGTAGGAAATGCCCGGTGTACATCTTAGAAACCCATCAGATAGGGTATTCCTCATTGACATCAGCTTTTAAAGGGAGGAGGGCTCATAATTGTATCACAGCTGCAGTACTTTTCTTTAAGGCAAGAAACAGTTTAAATAAGAGAAAATTTCACAGGTTCTCGATCCACTACTTTTTTTTATCTAGTTCTATTATTTTGACTTTATGGCCATTTTTTGTTTGTTTAATGGCATGAATTAAAGTATGACATTTCCCTCTATCCTTTGACATACAAAATCAGCATTCATTAATTCAGGTTATGAAAATAATTGCTGCTTCAACAAAGTAAGGCTTAAAATACCACAATAGAAATGTAGCCTGTAGTATGTATCTTAAGTTTTAGTTTATAATGACTATATTAAAATGATATTATAATTTTAAGTTTTCAAAGAAACAGTGAATGGTTGTGCAAAATGAGACACTGAAATATTTTTTAAAGAATTAAAATCACAAATGTTGAACGAGAAAAATAGTTTCTGGGAATTTCTTTGCTAAGTCAGGTCAGGTTGGTTTATTGCTACCAAACTGATTAAGGAGGGGCTGATTTAATAAGCTCTAATATTTGCACTTTTATGTCATCTCTGATATAACAGGATATAATGTATTAAGACTGCAGATCATCATTCAACCACATAATGATTGTTACACAGATAGAATAAGAAGCTTAATTTGTAGCTAGAGACTACATTTTATTGATTGTATGGTTGATGTTGTGTTGTACAGGAGGTAAGAAATATCCTAAGTAAGAAACAGAATGTTTTTAAAAAATATTTTAAAAATCATATAGTTGATTCAATATCTATAAGTGAGGCTTAATCCATGCAAATAAATTGTTTTAATGAGGCCCTGTGGCATTAAGAATGACACTTGATCTATACGCTGTAGAAGGCTTGTAGAAGTTGTCCTCATGTTAGTTTATACTATGCACACAGTATATCCTTATCTAGCCTGATGGCATGCTCTAAAACAGAGAGCATAAAACCAAGATGGCACCAGGTATGAATAAATAGTAAGAGTTAGGAGCTGGAGCTGACTCCACTGTGAATTCTCCCACTCACTGGTTCACAAGTTTCTTCCTGCAGGCTTCAGGATGAACAATCCTGGCTGAAACGTTCACAGGAAACTTTTTTTTTTTTTGGAATATTTTTTAGGTACTTGCTATTTGAAGAAACAAAATCAAGGTGATTTAAGGGCCAGGCAAATATCCCTTAAAGACCTTTGTTATGATATAGCCCTTTTATTATATTTGAATGTATGCTCAGTTGCCTGCAGAATTTCATGTTCCAGTCAGGGCAAAGCAGGCTAATTTTTAAGGGACATGTGTTTCCGTACACAAATAGGGTAATTAATAAGACTAACAAGTGTGCATTCAGGCTACATTTATAAGAAGGTAAGAGGTGAGACAGCCACACCATATGAGGATAGTGTTGGGTGGAAACAAGGCCAGGCTAATGGTAAGCCTTGCCTACTCTCTTCTAGAAAAAAAAAAAAATGGAACTCAGGTCAGTAAATAGTGCTGCACTGTGGGAGAGACAAGTATATGACAGGTCTTTGCTTTATGTGAAGCTTACAGTGGGACTAGGCTTACCTTGGCAAAATTATTACAGAACAAGAAAGACTTTGCAATAAAGAGCAATGGAAAGAAGAAATGCAGAGCTACGAATACCTTCTTTAGCAGATATACGTAGACATTGTAGGGAAAACAAAAGAACAGCCTTCATGCCCTACAGACCACAGTTAATATTGATGTTTGTGGCAGTTTTTCCTTATTGCAGATTATAAATGTTCCAGAAAACAAATAATTACTAATGATCAACTTATAGTTGGAGATATTATATCGCAGTGGTCTCTCACGATGGAGGATCTGCTTTGAGAGACACTACCCAAGAGTGGCATTTGGGTGAATAAAAAGAGAGAGGGGAAAAGAAAAGCTACAACTGAAGCATTAGTTAGAACACTGTCAATGCCAAATCACAACTGCTTTGTGCTGTGGATTCCTTTCTGCAGGCTGCAGGATGAATGATCCGGGTTGAAACACACAAAGTACACTGCAGAACTGAGACTGTGACCCATGGGCTTTCTCCTGCTGGCCCTCTCAGATATTCCAGTTGGTGTTGCTAGCTTTACAATCTCCATGGGCCTATTTACCGTGGTAATTTGCACCTGATGCATTTATATTGGTAATTTTTTTTTCTCCCTGGAACCCTGAGATCTCATTTATTCACTAGTGTAATAAAGTGGTGGAGTAAAAATCCCTCCCTAACGCAAGGAGGGGAAGAATTGTTTAGGGAAAATAGCAACCCTGCTAACTGCGGCTCTAACTAAAACACCAAAAGAAGACTTGTTCTTATTTAGACGTTGGCTAATACCTGTATCTCTTGCACATATAGGCCAATGCTAGTCCATCTGTGGTCATCACTGCTAACTTGCTAACCCTTTAAAAAAATCCAGTGTCGATGTGTTTTTGTTTCAAAACAAAACAATAACAACCCTAGGATGGAAACACAACAATTCTTTGGCCACTGCTTGCTAAAACCATGCTTGGTAGTATGTGCATGTGGGGAAAATTACTTTGAATAACAAAAGCACAAACAAGAACTCATAGAATAATAAGCAATTAAGGTGGATTAACAGCAGTTGCTGAATTCCAGCTGTTGGCTGCAGATGCAGGCTCTTTAATTCAAACTAGTTGCAACCTGTTGTTATTCAGAGACAGAAAGGGAGAGGAGTATATCCCTGGCAGTGCCCTTATCAGAGAAGGTTTATTGTTGTGCATTGTGGGAGATTTAAGAAATGAGGGTATTTTTACTTTCCCTTGATTTAAAAAAATTTCATCTTTCTTCTGTTTTTTTGACATCTTCCTATATATATTTGTGTCTTTTGATTTAGAATGACTAACCAAAATCTATGTGCTTGCTATTTGGTTATGGTATAATGAAAAAGGAGAAGAGAGCAAAGCAGGTGTCCGTTTCCAATGGAAATCTCACAGTAAAAGAAATCAAAGACTCCTTTGGCTGATATAGATACATACATACATACATACATACATACATATAAATAAAACCATAAGCCCCAACAACACAACCTGGGGAAGCTATATGAACAGGTAATTTATAGGGTAATCACCATATGTAGTCTATCCCCTGCAGCCTTATCACAGTGTGTACATTGGCATCAAACTTACCTCCTTGGAAGGCCTCATTATTAGTACTCAGGAATAGTCCCTCTAAGAATATTGACCAGAGGTCTGAGGTGCAGGTCTAGCTTTGTGGCATTCAACCTGTGCTGTCACACAGGGCCCTGAGTTCAGAAGGGCCCCATACGTGGCTTAAGACTCTGCTGTCAATGTCTCAAAATTCTGAATTTTATCTTTGAACTAGTGTTTCATAAATGGAGCATCTGCATGAGCAGAGGCGACATGTGATATGTTTGTCTGTCCATTGTGGCACTATCTGCATATCACATTCGCAATGTTTCACAAATACAGAATTCTGGTAGACTATGATTTGTGGGGGTCCAGGGAGGCTCCAGGGGAGTAGAAAGTAAGTGCATTAGGGAAACTGTCTGTTCCTATAGTGTGTTGGTATAATATGCATGAATCAAGTAATTTGTAAGTTGAGTTAGTTTCAGTTGAGTTAGTTGTGTACAGTGTTTCCACTGCGCTAGTAAGAATGAAATAAATATACATGTATGAGCTATGAAAAAAGGTTGTATCATATTATTCCACATATAAGTTAAATGCTCTTATAATTGCATTTAAACTGTCATTGTACCATATGAAGATAAATTGTAGGCTGGGCTTCTTGGCTCACGCCTGTAATCCCAGCACTTTGGGAGGCTGAGAAAGGCAGATCACTTGAGGTCAGGAGTTCAAGACCAGTCTGGCCAACATGATGAAACCCTGTCTCTACTAAAAATACAAAAATTAGCTGAGTGTGGTGGCACATGCCTATAATCCCAGCTACTTGGGAGGCTGAGGCAGGAGAATCACTTGAACTCGTGAGCCGAGATCACGCCACTGCTTTCCAGCCTGGGGGACAGATTGAGACTCCATCTCAAAAAATAACAACAATGATAAAAATAAAGATAAATGGTAAACTTCATGCTCATAATTAAATGTTTTAGTTTTCTTTTCTTTGTTCAGAATGACTTTAAATAGCAAATCAAAACATCATGAGAAATTGAGAGTTTGTGGAAGCAAGGAAAAGCTTTATATGTCAGTGTTCTTAATGGCACTATTTTCTCTTGCTTTTGAGCAAGGAGTCCTGCATTTTCATTTTGCACTGTGCCCTGCATGTTATGTAACGGGTCCCACATAAGTGGTCTATAGACTCAGATTTAACTGGAGCAAACTGAAGAGGTTGCTAAGATTTTCCAGTGCTCCCTAGGTACCGTGAGATGCAGACACCAAACAAGCATCTTATGCCTTCTTTAGAGCTTTAGCTCATGCAAACTGGACAGGTTCCCATCTAAACAGATCCCCCCACGTTTCAAAGTTTCTACCTGTTCAGAAAACCTTTCCCAGCCTTTATGTCTTAGGCAGCCTATCTTTTCATGACTATTATTTCTCCAGTATTATTTCTCCATATAAGGGTCCTTTTACCTTCTAGATGTGGTTAGCAAAAGGAGTAATTTTATACCAATACAGTTACATAAAATAGCCTCCCTGCCCAGGCCTCAGCCTCCGACCATCTCCTGATTTTTTGTTTTTAGCAGAATATGAACCTGTTCCTACAAATGAGTTAGGAGATGTAAGTGTGTTGATTTATTTGTCCTCATGAACATCAACAATTTTTAATAAAAGGTCACCTACTACTACAGATAGCAAAGCAAAGCCAACTAATGCTTTGCTCATGATACCATGGCAACTTTCCAACCAGCTTCTAGGCCCAAATTGTCTTAATAAATGGAAGCAAGCTCAGGTAGCTGGTTCTGAAACTACAGGTGCCTACTTTGGGACAATGAGAATGCTTGTCAGGAGGAGGGCAGGTGGTGAGCCATGCCAAAGGAGTCCAGGAGACATTGTCCCCATTAGCATAAAGCCAAGACTGTAAATGGGATATGACTTGCTCCTATGAACTGTCTACTTGGTACTTTCTGAAAACCACTTTGTCTCATTCAGGGAGATTTTGGCCTAGTCTGAAGGAGGAGAAGCCAAAAGCCCTGATGCATCTGGGTTTAGTCCTAGGTTTGCTGACCCACGTTTCTTCTCCAGCATGTTCCTTCCTAGGGATGGGTCATCCACTAACGGAAGTTGCAGTTATTCTTTAAGTGCACTTTATTGCTTAGCAAGCCCCAACAGACAGCATCAGCTATTGTCTGGGGTAGAGTTGGCAACATTTTCCCACAAAAGGCATCTTTGTGTATTCTGCTACAAATCTGTGTCAGTGAGAGCAGGAAGGAGGAGAGGGGTAAGACCTACCAAACATGTAGGTAGCGTTGTGATAAGGTACTTTGCAATCCCTCCTAAAGGCCAAATGCTCATCCTCTATGGAAACACAAGCAGCTAAACTGGAATAACTTGATATTACCTCTCAGAAACATGGGATGAATGAGACTCTCTGATCTTGTCTGCAGCAAAGAGATGCTGGGTAGTTGTTTTGTTTTGCTTTTTTTTTGTTGTTTTTGTTTTGTTTTGTTTTGTTTTGAGATGGAGTTTTGCTTTTGTTGCCCAGGCTGGAGTACAATGGTGTGATTTTGGCTCACTGCAATCTCTGCTTCCCAGGTTCAAACGATTCTCCTGCCTCAGCCTCCTGAGTAGCTAGGATTACAGGTGCCTGCCCCCACGCCCAGCTAATTAATGTACTTTTTAAAGTAGAGACAGGGGTTTAACCATGTTGGCCAAGCTGGTCTCGAACTCCTGACCTCAGGTGATCCACCCACCTTGGCCTCCCAAAGTGCTGGGATTACAGGCATGAGCCACCGCACTGTCCTGCTCTAAGTAATTTGGGAAAATTGGATTGACATTAGAGGAAGGACAGAAAAAAGAGGCCTGGACAAGCAGTGAGGAGGTGGATTTCTTGATTTCATCTCAAGCCAGTACAGGAGGTAGTTAAAGCTTGCCTCTGGCCTTTGACTACAGAAACTACCTATTCCTGACAGGCTGTTCTGGAATCCACTTCCAGGCCAATTGAACCCAGCAACCCAGTCAATACCAGGCCTATAACCATTTTATATCATAGGCCATGGGTACTAGAAGATCCTGACTTCCAGGGATGCTTGGAAATGTATTTTTAAATGTTTAATTTGTTTTCTTCTCCATTTTGGTGGAGAGGAGGTGCCAAGGAGTTTCAAACTGCTTGGGAACATGGCGTTATTTGTCATACTTCCTCATGTTCCCCTCAAATATCTTACACAAGACTTTGCATATTCTGTGGAGTCAATAGATATTTACGGAAAATGAATAATGTTAAAAGTTTAAGAATTCATGGATGCTTGCTGCCTGAGTCAGTGACATCATAAAAAAGTGTTGGGGTAAAAAATGTTTTACATTTCATTTCTGCTCATTTTAGGAGAATTAAACTCATTGCAAAATAGGGTTTAGGATGCAGACTCTGGAGCCAGTCTGCCTCCGTTTCAGCCTCCACACTAACACTAACAAGCAGTGTAGACTTGGGTAAGTGCCTGTGCCTGTTTCCTCATCTGTGACATGTGGGTAATAATTGTATAAACCTTATAGGGTTGTTGTGAATATTAAATGATAGACTGTGCCAATGTTCAATGCATATACCCTCTGATAATACTCTGAAGGCAAATTATACCAGTTGTGGCCAAGAGAGTTAGAAAAAAGGGCCTACAGCTCATTATAAACCTTGTGCAGGTAGTTACTGAAGTTAACCTGTTTGCCTGTGAAAGTTCCTTAGAAGTACATGTTAATATTCTCCTGCCATTTAGGAGTTTACAAATCTGAATAAGTACATTGTAAATGTAGGACTTTGGTTTTCCAGAGTCTTGTCATGTACTTTTTTTTTCTTTCTTTCTTTTTTTTCTTGATAAAGGAATTTAGGCATTGGAGCCATGATACTTAGGCAACTTTTTCTTTTCTGCAAAAGCAGGCTGGTAGGAACAGTGACTATTCGTAGGGCCTAGCCAAAGAGAAACAAGGTGTGGGAAACACTGCAATTACCTCACACATTCAGCAGTCTGGGTCCTTTAACTTTTTTTTTTTAATCAGTCATTCACTTCAGATAACAACTCTGGAGGTAAAATATGCCTTAGGGATTGGCTGAAGGGAGAGAGAGCAAAGGTTTTATTGGTCTTTATCTCCTATTTCCTAGGAGTATTTGGTTGTAAAAGATAAAACAAACAAACAAAAAAACTATGATGTTTGCTTTAGAAAGTGAACAAATAACAGTAATTATTCCAGAGGGGCATTATATAACCCATAGGATATATTTCCTTTTCCCTAGGTGGTGGCTTCAAATCTAAAATAATATATGTTTTTAAGCATTTTTTGGCTTTCCTGTTGAAAAAAAATTCTTACAAGAATAGACCTTAAAGATGATTTTTAATATTTTTTTGGAGACGAGTCTTGCTCTGTCTCCTAGGCTAGAGTGCAGTGACTCGATCTGATCTCTGCTCACTGCAACCTCTGCCTCCCAGGTTCAAGTGATCCTCCTACCTCAGCCTCCTGAATAGTTGGGATTACAGGTGCCCGCCACCACTCAGCTAATTTTTGTATTTTTAGCAGAGATGAGGTTTCAGCACGTTGGCCAAGCTGGTCTTAAACTCCTGACCTCAGATGATCCGCCCGCCTCGGCCTCCCAAAGTGCTGGGATTACAGGCGTGAGCCACCGTGCTCGGCCAAGGATGATTTTCTTTCAGAATGAAATTGAGAGGCCTAAGGTATCCTTAATTTTGTTAAGTTTCTGGTGGCGTCTGGTGGCTTCTTTCTCTAATGGAAGGCTTGCCTGTGAGAGTGACTTGAGGTGAGAAAAAACACATTCCTGAAGCTTCTTAAGTCATACTGAAGAGAATGAGATGATCACAGCTGATAAATGAAATAATGTGTATTTACTTGAAATGCTGAACATTTGTCAAGTATACCTTAGAGGGAAAAATAGCACGCTTTCCTTTCAAAACACATTATCTATTTTTTAAACACATTAACTTTTATAATGTCAAAGTAGGTAATGATCTTTCGATGACATATAACTGTTTCTTAACAGTGTCCAGGTGCAGTGTTTTAGGTATAAAATCTTTGAAGCATTTTTTCTAAAATTTGTTTCAAATATTTTTTTTAAGGGTTAGATTTTTTTAAAGTTTTTGTAACTTTATAAGACTGAATAATTTTTTAAACATGGTTTAGAAAAGTTTGTAGGTGTTTTGCTTTTATTTGTTCTTTTAAAATTACATTTTTAGGCCGGGGTGGTGGCTCGTGCCTGTAATTCCAGCACTTTGGGAGGTGGAGGCAATCAGATTGCTTGAGGCCAGGAGTTTGAGAGCAGTCTGGCCAATATGGCGAAACCCTGTCTTGAATAAAAATACAAAAATTAGCCTGGCATAGTGGTGCGCACCTGTAATCCCAGCTACTCGGGAGGCTAAGACATGAGGATCACTTGATCCCTGGAGGCAGAGGTTGCAGTGAGCTGAGATTGTGCCACTGCGCTCTAGCCTGGGTGACAGGGTGAGACTCTGTCTCAAAAAATTAATTAATTCATTTAATTTTTAGTATTTGAGTGTATAATACATGTACATGATACAAAACTCAAAAGCTATAAAAGAGTATACAGTAAAAAACATGTCTTCTTCCCACTCCTATTTCCAACTATTCAGTTCTCCTCTCAAGAGGTAATCTTTGCACATAGATTTTGTGGGTACACATATAAAGTCGTAAAAATAGCAGACTTCCCTTATTCCAGTCACCAAGAAAAAGGAAAGAACAGTCCAGGTGTGGTGGCTCATGCCTGTAATCCCAGCACTTTGGGAGGCCAAGGCAGGTGGATCACCTGAGGTTAGGAGTTTGAGACCAACATGGTGAAACCCATCTACTAAAAATACAAAAAGTAGCTGGGCATGGTGGCGGGCATCTGTAATCCCAGCTACTCAGGATGCTGAGGCAGGAGAATCACTTGAACCCGGGAGACGGAGGTTGTGGTGAGCCGAGATCGTGCCATTGCACTTTAGCCTGGGCAATAAGAGCAAAACTCCATGGAAGGAAGGAAGGAAGGGAGGGAGGGGCGAAGCTTCTGTATTGCCATTGAGAAAATGCTAGAATTAAGAGTTCTTCTGCCTGAAGCATACACCATGTTACAATTTTTAATATGCACGGAGGTGGAGACTTGTCCTTTAACCATTACCTTAAAGGCCGTTTGGACAGACCATGGGAAAACCAGCCTGTGTCCCTAATGGTGACAAAGCCAAGAGTCTCCGAACATTTTATTACAGAATTCTGATAATACATGTGCTCTCTAATTTGTAAATCACTTCATGTCACAATGTGGCTTGAATGAGAATAAATGTAAAATGTGTTCTTAAGCCTTAAGCAAGTATGGAACCCAGTTTGCTGTCTGGGAGCTAAGTGTGAAGATTATTGAAAGGTAAGAGTTAATGAAACCTCATCGTGTTTTTAAATGTATAATGAACAGCATTTCTGCAAGATACCTTAATTAATACTGCCCTAATGGTTAGGATCATGTCCTGTTAGAGTTTGTGTAACTAGGATTAATATTGAGGTGCTTTTCCCCACTGGATGGTGACACAGCAAGTAAAGAGGAATCTGAGTAGCCACTGTAAGGCATTGGTCATGACGCTGCATGTGCAGACTTCTTTACCTATATCAGTGTCCTTTACCTATGCAGTGGCAAGCATAAGTCAGCAGTTTGTGTTCCCTGCCAAAGGAACTCTCATTTTGGATAAACTTTGCAGTGCAGATGGTAGCCTGCCCTGCACTGCCCTGAAAGGTGAGGGTGAAGATTTCACCCCCTCGCTGGTAGACCTGACTCTTAAGTGCTGCAGGGTAAGGATGCAAGAGATACTTGACTTCTTTTGAAAGGATTCATTTAATGATTATTTTTTGGAAAATGTCACATAATTCAGGGAGATAGAATAATTGTTTAACTGAAAGCATGGGTGGGATGGGCTAAAAGCAATAGCTGGGCATGGTAACATGCACCTGTAGTCTCGGCTACTTGGGAGGCAGGGGCAGGAGGATCCCTTGAGCTAGGGAGTTGGAGTCTAACCTGGGCACCAGAGGAAGATCAGGTCCCTAAAATGCATAAATAGGTAAACAAATAAATCGCATGCTGTGAAGCAAGTTCACTAGGCACTGGTTACCAACTTGTCTGAATCTAGTGAGACAGAACACCCAAGCACACAAGCTACACAAAGCAGATTTATTATCTGTAGATAGGCATCAAGGAATAACATAATCCTAGAATTAATTGCTAGCTAACTGGTCCCCATGGTTCAAGGAAGCTGCCCAGGGAGGATGCAATCTTGTCCCTGCATGCCCTACTTGTACCCCAGCTGAGGGACCCTGGAGATCCACCCACCCTGGGTTTTATACCCTGAGTCATGAGATCTGCTGGGCTAAAGTGTTGAAGAACATCCTGTTCTGGGGACACTGGAACTAAGTCCAGCTGTTCCAGCCAGATCCCCTCTTATCTCAGGATGTTGCATTCCTAACACACCAGTACAGTTATTCTTGAGAGCAACAAGCAAGAAAGAGCATAACTGAGTCAGTGCAAGGCCACCTAGAGAATTTTCCTGTACATAGTCCTTACTATGGATATGTTCTTCTCATTTTGCCATAAATAAATGATATGAAAAACTGATAATATTCAGTTACAGGAATGAAACATTAGTGTTAGATCTTGGTGGGGGTGGGGGGTAGGTGGGGTCAAATCAACCATAAAATGCTCAGAAGCTTTAGGGTCCAATGAAGGCACCTGAGGTTCTAGGTACCTTTTAGAATGTGAACTTAGGTTCACATTGGAATAAAACGTTTTTAGGTATGATTTTAACATTAACCCACAGAAAATTTAAATCTGTTAAGTTTGGTTTAAATTTTTTCTGGTCCAGGACAAGTGTGGTGGCTCACTCCTGTAATCCCAGAACTTTGGGAGGCCAGGGTGGGTGGATCACCTGAGGTCAGGATTTTGAGACCAACCTGGCCTTGGTGAAACCCCGTCTCTACTAAAAATACAAAAATTAGCCAGGGTGGTGGCACGTGCCTGTAATCCCAGCTACTAGAGAGGCTGAGGCAGGAGAAATGCTTGAACCCAGAAGGCGGAGGTTGCAGTGAGCCAAGATTGCCCCACTGCATGCCAGCCTGGGTGACAGAACAAGACTCTGTCTAAATAAACAAATACATTTTGTCTGGTCCAATACATGAGTTAGAAATAGATTAAATGACATATTGTAATGATGGTAATAGTTAACTTATTGATAACCTATTATATTTATCTTGAATTTTAAATCCATATTTTATTTTGGGAGGTATAACACTGAATCCCTCAGGTACAGGCTTTGGACAGTATCTTAAAAGAGATTTTTTTTTTGTGGCCGGGAGCAGTGGCTCACGCCTCTAATCCCAGCACTTTGGGAGACAGAGGCGGGTGGATCACGAGGTCAGGAGTTCAAGACCAGCCTGGCCAACATGGTGAAGCCCCATCTCTACTAAAAATACAAAAAATTAACCAGGTGTGGTGGCACTCGCCTGTAATCCCAGCTACTCGGGAGGTTGAGGCAGGAGAATTGCTTCAACCCAGGAGGCAGAGGTTGCAGTGATTTGAGATCGCGCCTTTGCACTCCAGTCTGGGTGACAGAGCAAGACTGTCTTGAAAAAAAAAAAAAGAGTTTTTTTGTTTTTCATTCTTAATGTTTCTTTTAAGGGCTCACTAGTGTGTGTGTGTGTGTCTTCTCAAGAAGTGAGTCGTGATAAAACCAGGTATAGCTTCTGAATGCAGTGCTCTTTTAACTTGGGATTTGTAAAATAATTTGATGCGTATAGGATTCCATGCTGACAGCTGGAGTTTTAAAAAGGGCACTTCAACAAGAGGAAGCCCTGCAAACCCTTTCTGATAGAGAATTACTAGAGATATCTGGGAAACCCAAAGCAGAAGAGTCTAGCACATCATTACTTCGCTCACCATCTTTGACTTTGGGGATTAATGTGAAACAGACAATAATCTAAATAGACTTGAATAAACTTTGGACCAAACATTGCTTTGTACAATGTAAGAAATTTACAAAAATAAAATGAATGAGTGAGTGAATGAATCAATCAATCAATAAAAAATTGAACTAAGCCACAGGATGGGGGATAAAATTTGTATACAGCAGTTAGTCTTTCTAGCTGCTTGTAGCTCTAGTATATTTTCTTTTGTTATCTCCCACACAGGACTCATCTACTCCCTGAGAAAAGCAAATCTTCCTCCCAACATTTGTGTTTTAAATAGACCACCATTAGGTCCCCAGGCTCAAAACATTAATTGATATTAGAGACCCTAAAGGCTGCTGACTGGACTATTAGACATCTTAGATTTCTATTTCCACATTTCCATAGGCAATACCCCCTTTAAGTCCATTTCCCATGTAATGTTGGATATAATACAGTAGTCTGCTAGCTGGTCTACCCAGCCTCATCACATAGGGAGTAATCTTCGTAAAATTAAATTCAGCAAATATTTGTTGGCACCTGTTATACAAACACTGGGCTTGTTGCTATAGGGGATACAAATGTGATTAGGACACATCCCCTGTTTTCAAGGAGCTTTATAGTCCAAGAGGGAATAAGATTGGCATAAACATAGCTGACATTCAAGGCACAAGGTGCTACAGGGCGGAACAAAATTATCATTTTGCTGCTCATGAAGTTATCATGATTCCCTGTTACCTTTTGGATCAAATGAAAAATTCTCATTCTTTGTAATTTGACACCTGCTAGCTGTTTACATTTACATTTTACTTTACTTCTGTCCAACAAACCTCTACTCTGCTCCTGTCATCTGCCTAATACTCTCATGAACACATTTCATCCACATATTCCTTCTTTCCTTTATTCATTCATTATTTCTGCAAATACTAACTGCCTGTCAGATACTGTGCTAGGTACTCTGGGGGAAACAAAAGTGAATCACTTACTGCCTTGAGCAACTCACTGTCCATTGGAAGGGGATAAACAAAGATTTAAGGAACAGTGTTTTGTAACAGAATGAACAAAGTGCTGAGGGAGGAGAGAGGAGCTGAAGGCCTCGCAGAGGAAGTGAATCCTGCCAGAAGTTGATTAGGTTTTCACCCGGGAGAAGAGGGAGTGGGGACCATTACAGACAGAGCAGCGTGTCCCAGTTCATGGAGGCAGAGCAGAGTGTGGCTCAATCAGAGTGCCAACGGCAGGAATACAGGATGGGAGCTAGTGGTTAATAATAACATTGGGAAACAGAGCCGGATACCATGGGCCTTGACCCTGTGCTAAGGAGGTTGTTCTTTATCTTTTGTGCCAGGGGAATCCATTTGAAGTTCAAACAGAGATATGAACAGATGTAGGTCTTAGAATGCTCTAGCAGTAATGCGGAGTATTTGATTGAGAGATATTGGAGGTAGACAGGTCAGAGTGTTGGAATATTCTCAGCCAAAGGGAGAAGGAAACTAAAGTATAAATACATTGAGGAGATCCTAAAATTCTTTTCATAGTAACTTTCTCTAGCTCCTCCCTGCCTTGGTATCGATATTTGTCAGGACAGAATATATTGTGCTGCAGTAGCAAACAACCCCAGGATCTCAGGGGTTTGACAGAGTTTATTAAGGCAGGTAACTATTATCTGTGTGTGACTCAATGATAGATGCCTCTTAGTCTTGTGGTTTTGTCATCTCAGCACAAACCACCACATAAGAGAACACTGAAGAGTCTTGCTTCACCCCATAGGTGACTCATGTTCCTTCTGCCCACAACTCTGCCTAACTCTAAGGTAGTAGAGAGGCATAATACTCTCATATGCCCAGAAGGAGAAGAAAGTTAGATATGGGTGGACTCTAGAAATCCTACCATTTCATAAACTGATGTCTTTCTTTTTTGTTTTAAAGCCTCAGGATTTCCATAAATTACCTGAACCCCTCTCTACTATTTAGTTATGCATTTTTTTAGAATTATCATCATAAGTTCTGTCTTATGGGTGTGTCTTGTTTCTCTAGCTACCTGAACCTGATTGGGTTGTATCTTCCATATCTTTTAGCTTTTAAAGTCCCTTACCAGTCCTAATCCCAAATGAGAAGCCAGTAGGCTAAATAAGTGCCTGTGAATATACATAGCGTTGAATTTGGCAGTGTGGCTTTTTTCTAGCAGGGCCCGGTTGCTCTTTCACACACACTCAGGAATCATCTGATTTGTTTTTTTCTTTTGTTTGCTATTTCATGTCCATCAAGTGATTGGAATTTTATTTGAGTTAAAATGAATCAATAAGGATTGGTCTCTGTTTTACTGTAACACCTTTAATGTCATTTCACCTGTGAGACCCTCATTTCTCGTCTCAGCCTAGTGAAAATTGCACATTTACCCTCAACATGACATTGTCTTGGCACATTTTAAAGGTGAACCTGAAAGTTTAAGGGCATCTAAGTATGCCATGCTCGCTTCAGTATCCAGTTGGCGAGGTTCAATAGAAAACAAATCAATTGTCATCCCCTGTTGAAAATAAGCACACAAAGATCTAGCTTAAAAAACGAACATTGCAAAATGAATTCACACGCAGTAGAAGGTGAGGTTGAGACCCGTGGAGAACTTTATCTGAGACAGTGTTTGTTTACCTAGACTGAACTTTTCATTTTTTCTTGGTCAATCTCTTTGACTTTTTCTTTCTTACTAAGCTTGACTTTTAAAATAAGTGAGAGTCAGTGAAGCAAACCCCACTTCCGATTAGTTCCCCATAGTATAAAGACAGAATAAGTGAGTATCTGTAGAGGACTACGTGCTCGCAAACAAGACGTTCCCGATAAGTCCTGCTCTTGCAAACGAAGCAGGGCGTTCCCGATAGGAGCAGGGCGTTCCCGATAGCTTTTGAACATAATCCATAGGAAGTAGGTATGACAGTAATTATTTCTGGTCCAGCACAGAAAGCTAACAGATCAATTCAGTCTTTCTCAAGGACCAATTCTACCGCAAACATTTTCTTTCCAGAGAGAGAGAGAGAGAGAGAGAGAGAGAGAGATTGAGATTGAGAGATTCATTCAGTAGTAACAGGACTTGCTGTTTATCTGTCATCCCCCAAACTTGAAACACTTACACTAGCACACCTCAGGGGGTTACTTGCTGGCTTCCACTTCTGCCTAAGAATTTGCTATTCTGAAATGTGTGTATAGTCTTGCTTTCTTTTTTAACATTGAATTTGTATTTTAACGTTTTTCATTCTTCATAGCTCAGAGGGAACTTTCTTTTTTCCAGTCATTTCTACCTTGGGACTGCTGCAAGTTGAAGTCCTGCTAAAATTGGACGATATAGTACAGACAAAAGTTGAGATGCAGAAAAGGGATTTGAATAGAAGCGCAAGGAAAAAGAACAGGATTAGGATTCAAACCCTCTTAGATTTGTATTTCCTGCCTTTTTTTCTCTTTTTCTTTTCTTTTTTTTTTTTTTTTTTTTTTTTGAAGACGCGGGCCCGGGTCGATCGGGCGGCGGGGAAAAGAGCACCCGGGCTGGAGTGCAGTGGAAGGATCTCAGCTCACCGCAAGCTCCGCCTCCCGGGTTTATGCCATTCTCCTGCCTCAGCCTCCCAAGTAGCTGGGACTATAGGCGCCCGCCACCTCGCCCGGCTAGTTTTTTTTATTTTTTAGTAGAGACGGGGGTTCACCGTGTTAGCCAGGATGGTCTCGATCTCCTGACCTCGTGATCCGCCCGTCTCGGCCTCCCAAAGTGCTGGGATTACAGGCTTGAGCCACCGCGCCTGGCTCTTTTTCTTTTTTTTAAATCTGCTTTGTTTTTTCGTTTTTCTCTGAAATTTCTTTATTTTCTTTCATCTCTCCCATCTTCCAATTTTCCACTTCTTGTTTTTTGTGGTACCTTTATTTTAAGATGTATTTCTTTTCTGTAAACACCTCAATTGGGTCATTACTGTACCTGCTTGCAAATATTCCTCAACTCAGAAATCTAAAAAAAAAACAAAATCATAACTATCACAATTAACAGCTCCTCATCTTCCTTGGGCCCTACCTAGATACCTTGGGTGTTAGATACAGTATCTCATTTAATTATTCAACACCATCCTATTTAATTAATTTGCTTGAGGTCCTACAGCTGGAAAGTGGCAGAGCTGAGTTTCCTAGTGGTCTTACTCCCAGTGCCAGTGCTCTTAAAGTAAAATCTTGGGCAAGTATACAGTTTGTCTTACTGGCTCACATATCTTAAACTCAGAAGAATTCTCAAGAGACCATCTGCTGCCACTCTGGCTCTGATTAGTTCCTCTAATTCCCATGTGCCAACATGCAAAACGTCTGTTGCAATGGATCCATTTAAATCTTCCATGTTAGTTCTGAATCAGATCCTCAAAGTTATCTGGCAGCTGTGCAGTAAGAAAGAAATTTCTCCATTGTTACCGTTGCTGGAAACTGGCTGCTTCTTATGCTGACTCCGTTAGTAGTAGGAACAGCAGTTTGGAGAACCAGGCGCCCTCTCTCACTGTGGACACCTACTCCGTAATTCTCAGAAGACTTGAAACCATTAACCTTGGGAGACAGCAGAGAGGGCTCCTGAGCTCAACTTGATATAGATGCTAAAGGTGTTCAGCAGTTGCAGAGTCGTAGCTGTGTTACCTGTTTTGCACTAATTAGGAGTTACCATGAATCTGTTTGACAATTAAGGACAGAGTGAACTTTAAGGCAGATTGGTACCATGGGACAGTAAACAGTTCTCAAGCAAGCAAAATGAAAGTTTGCACCAAGTCCTGTGTTTTAGCAAGACTATAAAATTTCTTTGATAATGTGGATTCAAGTGTATAAATAAAAGTCTGAGGTAGGTTTCTGCCACTGAAAAGTGTCTCTCTCAGGGAGTAGCTCTGCTCCAAATCCTTAGTGCAAGTAGTTATGTGTGTGCAGCATCACCCACCAGATGAATAATAATTACTTCAACACTAGACTTACCCAGTTCTTGGATTTCAGTTTTGACTCTACCCAAAATGTATCTCATAGCATCCTAGCAGCTTAGCAACTAAATATTTATCTAGAATCAGAAAGCACAAAGAGTTCTATTTCTCTTAAAAGTCATACTTGTGAGCAGTATTTTAAGATAAAACTTTTGTAAGTTAAGTATCTTATTCTTCTTTGCTCCCCTGACTGCCCAACTAATTTGTACACCTATGTATCTATTTCCAATCACCTGGGTTTAGGTCCCAAGTGCTCTTAAATCATGTTCTTTTAGTAGGCTATAAAAATACCGGAGGGGAGAGTTATCCAGGCTCTATTCTTTGACGAACTGATGCTGAGTTTCAGGCAAGAGTGCCTTGTCATCGTCCAGAATCCGAGACAGAGACAGCAGCTGGAGTGTGACTTACAGCTAGGATTCAGGAAGATGTGCAGGGTTCAGGGAAAACCTGCATGCCATGTGGTGTCGTTGAAAACTGTAAATATAATTAAGCCAGGTGGATTCCATGACAACAAAGAGGATTAGGGCCTGGGTGGATCTGGTAGACCATTGAGACCCATGTGAATAGATGTCAATTTATTTATATCCCCTCTCCCCAGGGGATAAAAAACAACAACAACATAGTTTGATGTCTAAATGAAGTAATCTCTGGAAAGAAAAGGGAGATTATATTTGTTAAACTGTATAAAAAAATCAGAAGATAATATGGCTTTGTTCACAGTATTACGTAAAGAAGATTAAAGACGAGGAACAAGCTGCTTAAACACTGTAAACTAATTAGTTCTATGAATTGTTTTCCCGAGGTTCATGAGAGATGAAACATTGGCACCAGTGCGTGAAATACACTCTGCCTCAGTGCTCTTTTCAATTTATTTTTCTGTTAGTGTCATATGTATGTGTGTGCATATATATATATATAGAGAGAGAGAGAGAGAGGCCAAAAAGAAAGAGGTTACAGAGGAAGACCAAAGCCTGTGGGATGACTGAGGCTGACATTTTGTCATTTTAAGCCTGGCATGGGGAGGGTCCTTCTCTAATACCCGTTATAAATACCAGCTTCATTTTCTGCCATCACAGGCTACATTGTGCAAATGATGTCATGACAAGGCCCAGAGGAATTCCCGATGCTGTTCAGAGCACTCTGGCAACTCCCAGTGCAGCTAGGCCCAATCCAGCAGATGCGCCCTTAATTTGTTTCCCAAGATCTGGGTCTTATCTGAGAATAGGCAAGAAAGACTTGGAGCAAGAGTGGGGCCATGTGCCTGACAGACTTCTCATTCTCTAGTTTAAACAAGAACTGTTTCCTTGTCTTAAAACAGACTATTTTCTAGGTGGAGGACCAACCAATTAGGTTTTTAGTCTTAAAATAACAGATAAGTATATTTGCCTAATTTAAACAAAAATAGGATTTTTTTTTTTTTTTTTTTTTTTTTTA
>NW_016816948.1:1686769-1690779 GCF_001698545.2 Rhinopithecus bieti
AAAAAAAAAAAAAAAAATATATATATATATATATATACACACACACACACACACACACACATATATATACACGTACATATGTGTGTGTGTGTATATATATGTATATATACTTGTGTATATGTGTATGTGTATATATGTGTATACATGTGTATATATGTGTGTGTGTATATATACTGGTATGTATTTTTTCCATTACTTTAAGATAGTTTAGCAAATTGAGACCATGAGCTCTGGAGCCAGAGTCTGAGACTCAGTTTCTGTGTCAGTATGATAGGGCCAGTAATGATTCTTCTTCATCAGGATGTTGTGAAGACTTGAGATAATACCTGAAAAGTTCTTAGCAAAGTGCCTATCACACACTCATTCAACCCCTATTTAGGTAATATATTATTCTTTTGTTTTAATTGGGATTTGTATAGGTAGGGAGTTCTGTATTCGGTGGGGGAAGCCTCTGAATGAAAGTCTCATGGACTTTTTGGTGCCTTCTTGTTCATGAACACCAGTGGCAGTGAGTGGCTCCCTAGAAAACTTCTGTGTCTCAAGTAACCTCAAAACCCATAGCGACAGGAAATCACTTGTTGGCCTGAATAAGGATAGCTATAATTTAGGGTTTTTTTTTTTTTTTTTTAATGTGTTTTCATTTATTGAGGTCAGTGCATTTGTGTCGAACAATTGAAACCTGACAAGAAAAATCAAGGGTAGCCTGGGCACTGCTCAATTATTACTCTGATCAGATTTTAATTAGCACCAGATGTAAAAGGAAGTGCTATTTTTATTATCCATTACCATGCACTTGCTTACATATTTACCCTGGGGTTAGAAGTGTTTTATTAATTATTTTTGTTGGCAACTAAGACAGTATTTTGACTTCTGAATTGAAAATTGCCAACGTGTTTAAACACGAATAACCATCATAAGAAATGAACAGTGCTGTTTACCAAGTGTGAACAAATCTCTACAAACTAGAGTAATTTACGGTTAAGATGAGGTCATTAGCCTTAATTTTTATTCATAATGTCATTCCACACTCTGTCATTTACAAATTATTTTTTAATCTAAATTAAAATTACTTTCTTAAATTGAGCCCTTTCAATCAGTATGAATGGTCAACATGTCTTTGTATCTCTTTCGGTATAGTATACTTTCCTGATCAATGGGTTAGCAGTGCTTAATTGTATGTTTTTGGAGCAGGCTTAGAGAAGTATAAAAACTTCCATAAATAAAACGGAAAGTTTCATTTTGGAAAGCAGACTAATGAAGTGTGAACCAATCTAATGACAATGGTAAATAGAAGCATGAAAATAATCATTTTACAAAAATAATTAGATAGTACAGGGTTTCTATTGGTTCCAGAAGTAAACTCAGGTGACCTTGTCCTCTTTATTAAGACCGATGAGCTCTGCTTGGTATGTTTCTTCCTTTGCCCCTGCTACTTCTCCGTATTTTTTACATGCAGTCTAGAAGTTTGCAACTTTCATGCTATATATTTTTTCCTATCTGACTTTTATGACTTCCCCCATAAAATGTATTCGTTGTCTGAGTCTCACAAATCCTAAACTACTTAAAGGCGATGGCTGCATCCATTATGCTGCACTGTGTGTTTGTGTGTGTGCTCTCCTGACATCTGCGTAGATAGCTTCTGAAATTTACAAAACCTTTGTAACTAATCCCATAGGTTAACCAGAGTAGGGGCAGTGTTTGTTGCTGCTAATTACACAGTGGAAACCTTTGGGAAATAGGCCCTTTGTTAATGATAATTTTGAGCAAGCAACTAAACATTCCTGAATAATGCTGAGAATATTACTCGCCTAGGCCTTTATGACTGTGGATCTCTTGCCTGCCTCCTCTTTCTCCGTAGATGTCTGGCCACTATGCTTGATATGCATATTAATTGCTGGATCAGGAGGAGAAGCAGGGAGCTTCCTTTGGCAACAGGGTGTAACACAAACAGCTGTGTAATGAGGCACATGTGGATTATTAGGTATGACATAATGAGTAGTATTTCTATCATGGCATTATATATCTGTCAGGGTTTTTGGTCAGGCTTTTTCCTTCCTAGGGTTTAATAAACCCTGCTCATGTATTTCAGTGGTTATCACGAAAAATGGCCAGAAATCCCACTGCTACCAATCAGTTATGCTACCTTTAAATATCAGCCTCTGATTGATAGCTTGTTAAAGTGAGTTTCAAAACCAAGGGGAACTCTCTTTAGAGGAGGTATGTATTTGATTTAGGGTATATTGATTTGCATAATTTAGCAAATAAAGTACTATATAGTTAAAGGTCTGGAGACATTTACTTTTACCTAACTTAAAAAAAAATCATATATTGTGGCCTAGATTAGTCACATAAGAGCCACCCTGTAAAAAGGAAACAGTGCAGGTAGAAATTAGTCAAGAGAACACAATAGCCACACCTTAAGAAACCTTTCACCTGTGGCTTAGTTATTACTATCATCGTTACCCAAAAGGAAGAAGGGCTATATCGAGAAATAAAAAAGATTTATAACATGTATCCTCAAAAGACACTTGAAAAATAAGGGAATAGGATAAATGTAATTGCCAGAGATCCTTTTACAGTTACAAATACAATGTAGACAATTTTCTAAGCAGTAATACCTCATATAAGAAAGCCCTTTTCCAATATGTATTTTCTGCTTATTTTAAATCACTTATGCGACTTTAGGTCTAGACTTGTACCTTTAAACAGTGCAGAAAGATAAGAGTTTCTGCAGATACTACTCTATTGATTGCTTAATTCAAAAGATTATAAATTGCTTCATCTGTTTTAGTGAAAGAGAAAGTCTTAAATAGGTACATAAATATCTATATGTTAATATTATGCTTAATATCTCTTATCTATACATTGACCTATTTCTTATGTTTCTCCGTAGCTTCTTACCAAGAATTTTTTTCTCTCTCTCAATAAGCCAGTAACCTCCCTTTTGAAACTGTGTGATGTTTCTCTTTTTGTTTTGGTTACTAGGAGGCTCAGCTGGCTTTCGTGTTGAGTTGCCACACAGCTTTTCCTGTTCATTGTCACAGACCCAGCAGCACCTAGCACATAGTAATACAAATGCTCAGCAAATAGACCCTAAATCAGCAAATGTGTGACATGAACTAGTTTTTCATTATAACTGATTTCCTGTCCACTTCATGTCTGGCTTTTTTGTTTTTAAGCTGTATAAGGTGTAATGATTTCATTCTGTCTGATTCTGATTTGTGAACCACATCAAATCATTTCATCAAGGAGTCAGGGTATAGTATAACCTGAAAGGAATATGCCTCTGTTTTATATACTGTGACAACACAGTTTGGATGTTTCTGTGTGTGAGAGAGAGAGAAAGGGAAAAAATAAACATTTTAGGGCCGGACGCGGTGTCTCACGCCTGTAATCCTAGCACTTTGGGAGGCTGAGGCGGGCGGATCACGAGGTCAGGAGATCGAGACCATCCTGGAGAACACGGTGAAACCCCGTCTCTACTAAAAATACAAAAAAATTAGCCGGGCGCGGTGACCGGTGCCCGTAGTCCCAGCTTCTAGGGAGGCTGAGGCAGGAGAATGGCATGAACCCGGGAGGCGGCAGAGCTTGCAGTGAGCAGAGATCGCGCCACTGCACTCCAACCTGGGTGACAGAGCGAGACTCTGTCTCAAAAAAAAAAAATAAATAAAATTAAAAAAAAACATTTTAAAGGTAGCTAAATGGACTAAGAATAAAGCATTTCTGTAGGAACTTCAAATCAAAGAGTCCTGAAATGTAAAATTACAAAATTGGACTTCATAGAAAGCTAATGAAATGTTTCTCCCCAAGTTCTGTCAGATATCCCTATTGAACTGATCATTTTCATTTGTTTTATGTTTAATGAAACCAGAGGGAGAAACAGCAGAAATAGAAGGGTCTGTTTTGAAACTCTAAACAAGTCACCTGATGACTTTGTTTATCACTTGAACAGCTCTGGGTTCTTGTTTTGAAAATACAGATGCATAAAAGTTTACATATTTCCATTCTAA
>NW_016816948.1:1691958-1713957 GCF_001698545.2 Rhinopithecus bieti
CATGTTCTCACTCATAGGTGGGAACTGAACAATGAGATCACTTGGACTCGGGAAGGGGAACATCACACACTGGGGCCTATCATGGGGAGGGGGGAGGGGGGAGGGATTGCACTGGGAGTTATACCTGATGTAAATGACGAGTTGATGGGTGCTGACGAGTTGATGGGTGCAGCACACCAACATGGCACAAGTATACATATGTAACAAACCTGCACGTTATGCACATGTACCCTAGAACTTAAAGTATAATAATAATAATTTTTTTAAAAGTATTAAAAAAAAAAAAAAAAAAGAATATAGTTATTGACTGGGCCTGGTGGCTCACTCCTGTAATCCCAGCACTTTGGGAGGTTGAGGTGGGTGGATCACCTGAGATCAGGAGTTCGAGACCAGCCTGGCCAACTTGTGAAACCCCATCTCTAAAAAAAATACAAAAAATTAGCTGGGCGTGGTGGCAGGTGCCTGTAATCCCAGCTACTCAGGAGGCTGAGGCAGGAGAATTGCTTGAAATTGGGAGGCAGAGGTTGCAGTGCGCTGAGATCACGCCATTGTACTCTAGCTTGAGCAACAAGAGCGAGACTCTGTCTCAAAAAATATCTATATCTATATCTATATCTATATCTATATATATATAGATATAGATATATATAGATATATTTCTTTAAAAACTCTCAAGCCACCTTGGTATCTTCCATCTCATGTATTATAGATGGTCAAACTGTACCATTTCAAACAGGTGCCATGCTGTGAAAAACATAAACACAGTTTGAAATTCACTGTTGTAAAATATTTTGACATTAGGCATTTTTAAAGGATCTGGGAAATGTTGATATTAATTAACAACATCTCATTGCTCCAGAAACAGTTCAGCCTGGGTATTTTGAGACTGAAGTCGTGTCATCTCAGGTAGAACAACCCAAAGGGCTTGCACTTTGGGGTGGTTCTCATGAGAAATATGTAATCAGATTGTGGATACCCTAGACAAATCTTCTCTCTTAAGATATATAAGTCTTATGCATCAGGGTAAGAATGTTGCTGACATAGTCCATGAACTGCCTTCAAAATTATACTGGCTTTTCAGGCTCTGTTCCCCTTTAGCAATGCAGCAGATTGAAATAACGTCTGAAGGACTTTGAAAATATTGTGCTACTGAAAGCCTTAAAATCTCTTGACATTTTTCTCCCAGGATCCTCACCAGATCCTTTGACTGGACCGTGGTGGCATTTTGTTTCTCTTGAGTTTCTTGGAAAGTTCATATAAACCACCTTTCTCTTCCAAAACCTTTTGCAGTTTTCTGTACTACATTTTCATAGGATATTACTGAACACTACAAACCATCTGCCATTTCACACTTAGCTAGCTGAGGTCAGTGATACTGATAGCTGGGTAAGTGTGAAGTATATGAAATGATTAGCCGTCTCACAAGGGTGGGGTTGCACCAGTACCTGTTTGAAAAGCTCTTGTATGTTAATCCACAAAGACAAATTAATTATTAACATTTAATACCGTATAACTTACAAGGAGAAAAAAGGATTATTTATTCAGTGTGCTACTGTGACACCTTTGTTCAACGGGGAGCGTGTTACAAATGCCACAAGTAGTAACTTGAGGATACATCCTTTAACAGCTTATTAGTAGTCATTTCCCAGTCAAGTAAACATCTTAGCCCAGAAGTTTATTTAGTAAGGCACAATCATATTGTGGAAGCAGGAAGTAACCTCACATTGCACAAACACTATCTTAACAGTGGGACAGAAACTTTTCTAATGACAGTGATCTTTATATAAATTGTATAGGCCTTAAATGATAGGAACCTAGACAGTTATGAGTCAATATAATTCGTCCCTTTCCTTAGAATGGCCCTTAATTAGTCATTCATTTACATTGTCTTAGATCTTCAGGGCTTCTTCTTGCCTCTGGCAGGTCAGCCAGCATCATTCTGGAACATGGTGGCCTATTCCTAAAAGGATTTAACAAGATTGAGGTGGTGTTTCCTGTATTAGTCAATATTTGATACCAAGAGGCCTGACATATTTTAACAAAGTTAGTGGCCTAAAGATACACCCTTCAACAGGATAAAGCCATCCCAGAATGCTATAGGTAGGCGAATTGCAATTAAACCATTCCTTGTTGGTAATGCAGAGATGTGTGGTTGCATGACAACACCTCCCTGTATTGTATTAGTCATGCTTGGAGGAAAACTCAACAAGGATTTCTGATCCTCTGGGAAATTTTTACATACTAGATTTGAATTCACACTGTCTGAAATCCTTGAAAACTCCATTGTGGCTGTTCAGTGCTGATGACTATTTCTTAAAGTGGAAAGCAATCTGTAAAATATTATTGATTACTTGGTAAACTGAAAAGTGACAAAGACATGGGTGCTTTGGCAAGGGACACAAACTTCCATGGCCAATGCAGCCAGTCAGGTACCTAAGTGAAAAAATCAGGCCTGGTGTAAAAACCGGGTGAATAATGACCTTGCTGAAAGGGATGCTTGGTCATCCACTTCAGCAGAATATTTCTGTATAAGAAGAATATGGAGCCAGTGGCGTCTGATCTTCCAATTTTTCAAGAGAAGGTAGAAATATGTATTTTATTTGAAATCTCTGGATTTCTAAATGTTGGTTCAGATGACTCTGAAACATTGTACTGACTAAAACTCAAGTGTACAGGGCTGAAATTGATTCACAGGCCATCAATTTACAATCTGTCTTTTATGGAGATCTATGTCAAAAGCATGATAGTCATGTATTTGCTATGTGGATGTTAAAGTCAGATGAAAATCCAATTGTTAATGAATTAGAATGTCAGATCATAACACGTTCTTGAGCTGGAAGAATGTGTCATGGTTTGGTATATGTTCCACACCAAATTGTAGAGTGTTATGCTACCTGTATTTTCAGATTCCTTCTGCTTTGAGAATTGAATCTGTCGTAGTCACATTCTGACTTTGCAGTGAGCAGACACCTGGCTCTTCTTGGTGTGTGTATAGTAGAGTAAGTAGAATTCATTAGAAGCTGGCTACTATCATGTTTAGGGAATTCAAGAATGATATCAACAAGGAGAATGAATAAAAGAAATATTTAAAGACCCAAACTCCACTAAGATTAGTAGACCCAGACTGGAAAAAAAAAAAAAAAAAAAAAAAAAAAAAAAAAAAAAAAAAAAAATCAGGCCTGGAAGCAATGGGGAATGATGTGCTTTTTAGAGTCAAGATTTGGGTTGAATAGAGTGTAAGTTTCAGAGACAAAGTTTCAAACAATGTCAGCTGTACAAAGGCTACAACTTCCAACATCAGATCTCCATCAGTAACAACATCTTGGAAGAGGGCAGAATTGTTTGCAGAAAAACGGTGGCTGGGGTCCCTGGAATGAGTGAGAGCAACCCCCGGAGGTAAGGTATAGGTGAATGAAGAGTTCAAGCAGGTGCTGGGGGGAGGGAGACTGGGGGCTCCATTTACGGTGTTGAGATTCCTGCAGGGGCTAAGAATATCAAAGGTTTGTTCAAATATCCTTCAGCCTTTTCATCAGCTCGACATTTGCATCCCTTGGTCCTACCAGCTTTATTTCAGCAGTGAGTACGCTCAGATGACTGAGCCAGCTCACGTTACTGATCTCTATCTGTTTGTCATTCTAGCTCTCTTACCTCCCACATGAGTTGTACCTTTTTGGTGCAAATAAACTGCCAGAGCTGGCTTGGCTTGATCTCTGTGCTGCAGATGTCTCTAATTAACTTGATTGAGACAGGTCCATGGGATCCTGTTGCACAGTGTGACAAGTCCCACTGTCCTGGGAGGCCCTATCCCATCACCCGATGCATGCCTTTTGCTAACGTCCTTTGGGCAAAGTTTATTAATGACTAAAGTCTTCAAGTGCACATAGTTTTAATATGAAAGCTGTGGAGTGATAGTTGCTAATTTGCAGCCAGGAGTATAAGAATTATCTCAAGTTCTCATTTAAATTCTGAGTAGAAATCTCCAGAGACTTTTACTAACAACTTCTAGTGTTTTTAACATCCAAAGTGTTACAATTTTTATCATCACTAATACTATTAACATTATTATTTGCAGTAACTGAGAGAAACATGGTCTTGACTCACTGCAAGTGTAGACGCTTACGATCAAAAATATTTGATGACTCCATTGTAATCTAGTGACAAAACATGTAATAAAAGAAGTGTTTGGAAGTACTGGTTTGACTAGTTGTGAGATCTTCCAGATGTCTAATTAATGTAGGTTAAATTAGCCCCCAAGCATTGTAAAGAATGGATTTGTTTTTACTTCCTTTAATATCCACATTTACTCTTGTTTTTCTGGAATAATAAATTATTCAATCAAACTTTATATTTTGTGTGTATGGTTTTGTGCATGTGTTTTCTATAAATATCTATAGCTTTTCAGAAATTGTGTATATCACTGCAGACTTAAGGCTATTTATTTGCACTCTTTGAAATAATATAGCAGTTATTTCTAAAACATATGGACGTGGATATAACTTATTAAATGTTAAAAGAAGCAATAGATAAATCTTCAACTACATGTAAGAACTACTACATATGTAATATCACTGCCTTTATTATCCCCTATAGCTACAACACCAAGCTATGAAGGAGAATACTGTGTTTTTTGATGTTTAAATTCTTTTTTCGTTAGTTACCATTCACATGTGTATGGATCACCAAATACATCTCTTCAGCTGTTGTAAATAATCACAATCCATGGTCTAGCATCACTAAGCAACATGGCCTTGCCCTACCCATAATTTGCAAGTGGATTCACCTCTTAGTAGAAGTAGTTCATTATCAGTCATCCAGGCTACATTATTCAGTTGGAGGATTAATGTTTCTATCATCAACTGACTAGCATGAATTTGTAGACCATGTGCCCCAAAATGAAGGATTAAGACAAGATAGTGACATGATCCTTATCAATGCCAAGGAATATAAAATGTTACTGGGACCATGTCTCAGATATAGAAAAGATAATCTCTATAACTGCACACTTCAAGTGTAATAATATCCTCAGTCCTGTGCAGTCTCAGAAAGGGAAGAGATCTGGGTGGGCTATGAAGGTAACGAAAGCTTAACAGAACTTAACCACTGAAGAAAGCCCAGCGGAGGAATGAGGGAATTGGAGGCAAAGGTGGGGTTCAATAGAGGCCTGAGGTAGGAGTTTGCACAGCAGGTGAGAAGACGAGGTTACAGAAGAGTCCTGGGAATTGAGGCTGCCTAGGTTCCATGGTACCAAACTATGGGGGGTGCGAAGGACCAAGCACAAATTAGAATTGATTTTATAGAATAGGGAGTCACTCGGGTTCCTAACCTGGGAAAGTCTGATGAATTGGGAGGCAATAAAGGCGACAAGTGAGACCAGCTAGAAGGTAATTACACTAATTGCATGAGTGACAATAGTCTTGCATGAGCCTGTGGTATTAAAATGGATTCTGAGAGATCTGAGAAGGATATCAAGAAAGAAATCATCAGAACATGTTAGTAGATGGGTTTTTCTTGAAGAAAAGAGATTAAAAAAATCTTTCTCCTAATTTCATATATTTTTATTTTTAATTTTTTTTAGAGATAAGGTCTTGCTATGTTGCCTAGGCTGGTCTCGAACTCCTGGGCTCAAGTGATTCTCCCGCCTCTGCCTTGTCCTGATTTCATTCCATCACTCTTGTGGACATGTCCACCACAGAGTACAGAATAGAGAAGTGAAATTTCAAAAAGTTTAGTTTATCCATTATCAGCCATGTTAATATTTAAAATATTAAAGGGGGGAAGAATTTATGGATTGTTGAAGGACTGCTGAAATTGAGAATTGATATAGAATTTAGAGGCACATTTTTAAACTCCCATCTATGCATCATTAGGAGAAAACTTTTAGCAATTGACTGATTCTATCAGCTTCTCTGTTTAGTCCTCCAATTTTAATCAAATAAGACTGACACAGGCATTAATGGTTTCACTGCTGTTATACCATTCTTTCTGGTCAAGTCTCAATGCTGACATGCATATGATAATTGGAGATTAGTCATTTCCTTGGATGTACTTCATCATCCTCAGAAGCCGTACAATGACAATTGGGTGTCATTTGCTTTGGGTCCAGCTTGGAGGCTTAGAGTAGCATCTCTGGCTATTCAGATAAGCCCTATCAGGATCTGAGTGCTGTATGGTAGCCCCCGAAACAGAAAGTTAGTGTTCCCAGGACCCTCACTGTAGCCATTTTTCAGAACTCAAAGCAGACGGCAAGAGAGTGCCAGATTTGGCACTTACAGGGTTATCGTTACAGCAAAGGAGCGGCTCTCCAACTGTAGATTTGCATGTGAGTTTCAGAGCCCCTCCTAATGAATTTTAGACTGAAAATCTCATTCTCCTGGAACTATCACTTGAGAATCAGAGTAATTATTTCCTATTGCCCTTTGTGGAATACAGTTATAATTGCATTACTGTTAACGGTGTTCGCATTAACACTTAATTGTTAATGTCCTCCTAATTTGGAGGAAATCATCACCTCTTCATATTTCATTGCTAGAAAGAGTTGTTAAAGAGAATAATTTGAAGCTTCCAAATGGAGAAACAAGAAATGATGCTAGAATACAGAGGCGGAATTTGTGGGATGATTTCTCTTTCTGGTATTTGTGTGTGCATGTTTGTTTTCTTTTAAGGTATTATACGTCTACTTCCTTTTGAGGTTAAGCCACAATGCATAGTCCTTCACTGGAAAGTAACAGGGATTCTTGTGGTGTGGAAACAGCTCTTGGGTGCATGGTAGAAAAAAGAAAAAAAAAAGGGCAGTAACTTTCTCTCATAGCTGACATATTGTTTGAGTGTTGAAAGACACATTAACAAGAAAAGAAAGACACCACTGTGGCAAGGTCAGCCAGAAGGTGGTGGGCTACAGGCCTTGACTTTCAGATGATTGTTAACTTCTTCCTTTACAATATACTGAACTGCCTGTTAGCAACCAAGCCATTCCTTGGCTTAGCTCTGCAGCAGGAAACTGAAATATTTTGAGAAGTCTTTATTCAGGCTTACAAAAAAGAAAGAAAGAAAGAAAGAGGAAATACCAAAATTATATCAATCTTTGAATCTGTTAAGGGGAATATTGTTTAGGGCATTTGAGGATCTATTTTCTTTTGAGTGTAGGATGGGCAAGTCTGTACCACTGATTTGGAACTTTCTGAGGGGCCTGAAAGTGTAATTGCAGTTGAGGAACGTGGAGAACAGCTTAGCTTCATGGATGCTGGGCCCGGGCAGTCACATGGGACCCAGTGTTCGAAAGGGCCTGGTGTTTGTTTTAATGTTGTGCTGCTACTGTCTTGAAATTCTTAATAATGTTTTAACAAGGGGCCCCACATTTTTATTTTGCACTGGATCCTGCAAATTCAGAATGCTAAGTAAGCACTTAGCTGGTCCTGCTAAGCATTCATTGGTGGTTGCAGCAGAATGTGGTTTAAATTTTACCAGGTGTGCTAGAATCTATATTCTCCTCCATCACCCGTAAGTAATTAAATTCTGTGCTCCTATCAACACATAAACTGGTTTGACAACAACATTTCAGACTTATTCTTTTGTACAAATATCATTTAGTGAAGCAGCTATATTTCCTTAATGCTTACATCATGCCAAATAACCTGTATGGCCTATTTTTTTTTTCCTTTTCAATTGTTTTATTTCTACATCACATGTAGCTGATGATTCCTTGTTAAGAAAATACAAAGAATTAATTAATGAGTTTAGTTTCGTGAGTTTTAATGTGTGCTTTCAACCAAAAGAACTGTGAAAGCTGGTAGAGTGCCAACACTGGTGAGGTTTTAACACTTGCACACCCAGGAGCACATTCCTTAATTTCTAAGGGTGTGATTCTTTAGTGCTGGTAGATTTCAAAAGCACCTCCAGACTAGGAGTGACTTCTTCTAAGGACGGTCACCTGGCACCATTCAGTTCGGAATGGACCTTTCAATGATTCCTGCTAGCAGAGCTTGATTTCTTATCAAGTTATGCACTGACAAGTGAGGAACTGCACCATTCATTTTATTTCGCTCTGTGACTCATTAGCTTTATTTCTCATAAACACCCTTCCCTTCCAAGCACAATCTAAAAAGTTCTGTCATTAAAAGCAATTTTGTTTTTCCTGCCTAAGGGTGACTATTTTCAAGAAAATATGTGCATTTTGACAATGTGAGTCTTGCCTATTTAAAGCTACGAGTATAATTTCTTTTTTATTGGGTGATAAACTTTCCTTCTGACAAAACAAAGGAGAGTCAAGATTTCTTCCCATTTTAAAATTGTGATTTTGCATTTCTTCACACATGTTTTAAAGCACATTTTGCATAACTCTGCTTTTAAAAAGAATGGTATATGGCTTTGTATGTTGTCAGTTCTACAAAGATGTCAGTGGTATTGAGCATTAAGCGAAGTGTGATCATGAAAATAGAACAAAATGCTATGTTATAGTTGAAAGTTTGGCTTTAAGTGCTTCACCACTATAGCTATAATATGATTATGAATTTCCTATGAACAACCCTAAGCCTGGTTTTGATGTCCACATGTATGTAGCCTGTGTTTGTTACCTCTTTCTGATGATTTTTCATTTTCTGTGCAAAGGAAAGGACCTTGGACAGTGGGTCACTGGTCTCTTTCCTGCTTCTGCCTGGGAAAGACAGCATGGTAACATTTCCATGCCCTGCCTCTGGGTCTGCTGCCATTAGCACTCAGAGCTGGCTTTTCCTGCTGACTCTCACTCTTATATTTTACTTCTAGGTCAATAAAGCCCAAAGGTAAAGCTGCCTGATGAACAGGCTCTGAGACCGGATTTCTCACACTTTGGTTATCCATGTGCCAGCTTCACAAATTTTGCCATGTGCACATATCACCTATGTCAGAATTTACTTAATATTTTTCTTTCAATTAGACACTAATCTTTTTACCTAATTTTTTTCATGGAAACTTTATAGCTTTTTTCTAAATGTCCTTTTGCTATGAATGTACATATTATTGTCATAAGCCAACAAGCCTCAGATCCAGAAGCCTGCTCTTTCTCTCTATTGAAAGGAAAGATTAGCCAGTGCTAGAGAGGTGTTAAAGACCTATTAGCACTATACTGAGACTTTTTTTTCTTGACTGCTTGAGAGAAGATTCATACTTTTCTCATTACATCATTCATTGTTTGTTAATGCCATATCCACATATCCCCTGTAGTTCTCCTCACACTGCTAAAGGTCTAGGTATTCACTTTGGAAGTACTGTCCTAAGTGATGAGATCTGATAGAGGCTGAGAGGGTGCCTCCACTTGTCATGTTGTCTAAAATTCCACCATTACAATCATTCCTTTAGATTTATATTTCGATTTTGTTCAGTAATTACCTATTTAAATGTAAATTACTCTGTAACCTCTTAGTAATCTTCTAAAGATTGGTTTTCCTTATTATTGAGCCTAAGGCTCCATCAATGAAGATAGGCTTGAAATCTGGGCTGTGGAAGAATAAAATAAATACTTAAGACAAACCTAACACTCTTCCCAATTAATTTAGGATTGTTGTCTCTTCTTCAGTATTTCTCTTAGCCTAGTATAGCACCTTCCATTTGCCCCAGTTCCAGCTATCACACTTTCCACAACATTGGAGTCAAATGCCAATGCTTCTGGAGCCCTTCCCTGATGGCCCACCCCAAACGCTGAAGCCTTTGTGCATCTCACCTACCAGACTCACCACACTAACTCACAGACTAGGGATTTGTGAGCTTGCCTCATCTCTTGTAGACACTGAGTGAGTGGTGTACAAACAGGAGATCTGACTTCATTAACTGTGACAGAAAGTGAGAAAGGCAGGTGTCTCAAAGCAAGCTTCTTTAAGCCGATCTCATGAAAACATTCCTCGTGCAACACAGCTGGGAAGGGTAGCATTCCATTCACCCAGATTTGGCCCTGGGACATCAGCCTTGTTCTCCTGTGCATGAATCATTAAAACAGGCAGACATTGAGGCTTGCTGAGGTGTGGCAGTGGAGAAGGGAATCTGGGAGAGAGAAACCTTTTCCAGCATTTCAGCTCTGGTGCGGGGCTCTGCTTGAGCTATCTTTCTCCAAGCCTAGCTGGCTGAACAGGGAGGATGAAGTATTATCTCTGCAAAGCATAGCAGTGACTCAGCATTTAATACCTGTACCTTTGACACATTATGGCTTAACACGACTTATGAGCTGTCTATTGTCTCTAAATCCACAGTGGAACTTTGGTATCATGACAGAAGCTTTGGCAGTGCAGGGGCAGACTATTTCAGCAATGGGCTGCATCTCTAAATAACTCGAGCACCATCTTTGGAATCAAGGTGTAATGAAAAGTGCTTTGGAGTCACAAATATCTGGGGTTGGGTCCTAGCTCTGTACTTATGAGCAAGGTGACTTGATGTGAGTTAGTCTGCCTCCTCCTGCTCCCGACTTTCTCCTATGAGTGAAAGCTGAAAATGAAATACCCAGTCTTGATTTCACAGCGTGGCTGGGTGTAGTGCGCAAGGCAGGTGGTTGCAGAGCACGCTGCACATGTCTGGTACCAGTATTCGTGAACCCGAGTTCATTCCCTTTTTCTTTGTTTTTCAGTGAGGATCTCAGGCTCTATCCTGCTTGGATTGTGTGTGCATCTTTTAAGGGGCCTTTTCTTCCCCGTGATATGCTAAGACACCATGGCAGTACATTTAAAATGAGGGAACATCTCTGCAAGCAATCTGGACTAGGCAGAGATTGAACAAAGACTATCACCATGATTGTATCCCTACATTTCTTATGCTGCTGTGATGGATTTGCATGAGAATAAAACCTCTGGTAGTTATTAAACTAGCTATTTATTTGATTTTCAATTATGTTGCACTTAAGTTCTCAGAAGCTAACTGTCATCACTTCATGATCGCCATGTCGGCTTTGCTGTCATTTTGGCTCACGCTTTATGAGGCAAAGCCACATTTAGGTGGCGTCTTTGGAGTAAAGTGGTAAAATCTTGGTGTTCTGCCATATTATGAGCTGTGCAAGACTCATTTTTAGGACTCACCTGTCCATATTAGTTCTTCTAATGTTCTACATAAATTGTGACAGAACAAGATCTAAGAAACAGGGAGAAATGACTTTGGGTTGTCATGTTAGGTAACCGTCAACCATCATCTTTAGAGGCTTAAAATGTTGATGTTCACTCTTTCTGGTATGCAAGAAAAGATGGCCTTCGCAGGGCCTTGGAAAGAAGTGAAGGTGAAATCTGGTGTAATGTAAGTCATAATTTGGGTCACACTTGAAAATGAAAAGCTTTGCTGTCGCTGTTGGTAACCATTGGCCTAAGGAAAAGCAGTGGTTCAGAAACTTCCCTTGAATTGTTTTTCTTAAAAAAAAAAAAAACGAAAACAGAAAACCTCACACAGAATGGAAAGTTTGGGTCACAGGTGTAAACCCTTAGGCCGTGCTTCCTCAGTGAGCTCAGTGCTGGTCTCAAGGACAAAAAAGAGAGAGAAAAAAGGAGTTTTGCATTAAAAACAGATTTACCTCTCCAGGCAGAGGAACGGCTGTGAACACAGTCTCTGTCAGGACACAGAGTGAGGAGGGAGAGTTGGAAACAGTAGTTGTGGACTTGAGGTGTTTATTTTCCCCTCTCCTCTTTCCTGGCATGATGAATTTTGCTTATGGATTTGGTTTTGCTTCAGAATTCTTTCTGTGTGATAAGTGAGGGTTAGCTACTTGGGGACTGGTAGTTAATTTGAGCCTGTGGGCAACTCCCCTCTTGCCTGGGATTGTATTTGTAACGTTTTGCTCTGTAGGTTTAACTAAACTGTCAGGACGGCAGAGAGCTGAGTTATTGGACTTCATTGTAGGAAGCTTAGGCAGGCAATGAAACTGTTCACCTTAGAGAAGGAGCAGTGCAGCAGAGAAGGAGAAGGTCTGGGCTCAGAATCCTCTGTGATGCTTTGTTTCTCTGGAAAATTAAATGCAGAATTTCTCCCCTTTGCTCCCCGAGGATGTACACACAATCGATTTTGAAGCAGCAGCATCTCCTCCATGTCTTGCTCCACCTTTGCTAAAGTACAGTCTTGCTGTCTTTCATTTATTCTGGGGCTGGGGCAGGGGCAGGTGTGATGCTTGTCATCTTCACCAGAAGGTTTCCCGGGGCCTGGGTTGTGACAGGCGTAATGAAGATTGGAGGGATATTCTGAGACACATACCCCTGGAGGACAGCAGAGTGGACCAAAGCTTCCTTTTGGTGCTAAATTGCTGAAGTGCTGCTGGCCCCGGGGCTGAATTCTAACCAGCCCAGACTCCAGAGGTTAGGAGGTTAGGGGCAGGTTGTGCCTCAATTATTTCCCTGCTTCTTTTTGAATTCCATAAAATTCCTATTGTCTCCTCACTGTAGTCATTGCTTCTGGTTTAAAGATTCATAGTAAAACTGCCCAAAAGCTCTCCTGGGCTTTGAAATTATTTATTTTCTTAATGCTTTTAACCCACTTCCCATGCTGCTGTCATACAGAGTAAACCGTGATCTAAGATGAAGTACTGGATGCCACATGAACATTCTCCCAGGTAGGTGCTTATGCAGCTCGGTGGCTGTGACTTCTTGCCTTTGGAGTCAACATTAGAAACTTCAAATCGTCCTCACTCACAAGGAACCAAAGTGCATGTTGTATTTGATGGAAAAAGAGGATATGGAAGCATATGGAAAAATATAGAAAAGCTCACTCACTCTTAGTGAATTTTAAATTGATTATAAGAAAATTCTTATAGCTCTAGCATCCCTGAGTTAATTCAAGCAAGTTTTAATTATTTTGTGCCCTGAATTTACATTGACTATCAGAATTCTTATAATTCCTCTTTATTTACTCTCTAAATTGTTTAGATCAATTGTTTTTACCAAGTATCACAATTCCTTACTGAATCTGAATGTTTTATAAATTATATATACACATACACAAATATGTACCTATGTCTCTAGTTTTTATTGGAAAAATATTGGAAGACAATCCTGAAAATACTAGGTGTAGTAGTTTAGCTCTTTAATTCTAATGTTATTTTTCTGATTATAAAATAAATGTATTATTGAGGAAAATTAGAAATACATATATTTTAAAGTACACTGATGAAAGTGAGCTTTATTCATAATGCTACCATCCAGAATATATTATATATAAAGTCTGAGATATATATGTTTGAATGTGTTAACATGATTAAAATTATTCTATATATTTTATTGTATACTGCTTTTTTATTTAGTGATATGATGTTTATTTTACTGGAAAAATGATCAAACTGAATTGCCTCAAAATCTTTGGAGAATGGTTGTGGTTAGATTTTAGAGCAAAAATAAAATTAAAGACTTTGAATTAAAGACTATAGAACTGGAGTTGCCCTTCCCTCTCCATCTAATCTCAGCCACCCCACTCCCCGCTTCATAGATGAGGAAACTGAACCCTGGAGAGTATATAACATACTCAGCATCACGATGGACGCCAGTGACTGAATAGGGACTAGAACCCATGTCTCCTGCCTCCTAGCAAGCTGTATTTTCTTTCCAGTACAAATCATTGTGTGATATTTCTCCTTATTCCTATTAATGAACTTCAGATTCATGAACCTTTGAATCTTAGCACAAAGAGAAGGTGTGAACCATTCATATAATGGATTTGGGAGTGTCAGGAAGAAGAGAACCAAACTTGGTTTAGCTGAGGCCACTGAGTTGCTTATTAGACAGATGTGATGCTTTTCCATCTTAGGGAGCAGGCATTCTGGGTAGCACTGTCCCACAGAGCAGGGTGCAGCGTTACATTTTGCCAGGTGTTTTCATCTCTAATCTTATGTTTTTATCATCGCAAAGTCTCTGGGAGATTGGTAGGGTTAGTGTTTCCATTGAACTAGTGACTTAATTCTGGGAATGAAAGAACATATTAGCTCTACAAGGGCCATGCCCTGTGTGATGCTTTAGGTCTAACTCATAGTGTGGATCCATAGCTGTTTACCATGGAACTTTCTGCACTGTGGTGTTTATTCTGGAGCAACATTTCTATTTAACATGAGGCTGTCAGTTCAGCAATACAGCATTTGTCCTGTTTGTTCATTTGATGTCGACATCAAATAAAAGTCACAATCCAGAAGCTATTTACATAAACAAAAGACGATCTTTGATTTTCTCTTTTTTGCTCATCTCTTCCCCTTTCTTTCCTTTCTTTCTTGCTGATTCTTTTTTTCTGCAAACCTCCTCCCCAGCACACTCTATCCTCCTTAGCTCTTCTGATCTTTCTCAGTTCTTTACTCTTTGCAGTGAAGATGACAACTTCATGCAGTTTTAGGACCTCAGCATGTTTGTGTGGGGTGCATGTGTATCTGTCCATCTGCATCCTGGCATTTTCTGGATTTCTACAGTGATCCCAGGGTCTAACCACACATGCCACAAAAAGAACATTCTGAAGAGTTGCAGGAAATAATTGATGAAGAGGTTGCTCTGTGCAGGGCACACTGGAATTTAGTTAATGTGTAGCCTGAAGCAGAAAGTGCCTGGCTGCTTTCAGGGCCCTTTGAAAACATGTACAAGTATTTGGTGAGAACTTCAGAACTCAGTTAAGCTGTCTTTGATTCCAAAGATATCCTTAGGGCCAGTGAATAAATTACAGATGCTTTTTTTTTTTTTAAATTACTCAATGCCTATATTAAATAATTGATTATTTATGAACCAACATAACTAAATAGGTTAATCAAGTTATTGCTGGATTTGCTTAATTTTCCCCACTTTAAAAAAATAATGCCTTGTTTAAAGAGGTAATAACAGGATCTTTCGTTATTCTCACATAAAATTAAACACTTTTGACCTACAGAAGCAATGCTGCATCTATAAGCTGATCTAGGTTCACTAGTGCTGGTTTTCCCCTGTTCTCTCTTGCTTAGAAAACAGTCTTTCTCCCCTGTCCTTTCTTGCCTCAATTACAACCTATAGAAAAGGTCTTTTTTTCCACCTCTATATTTAATGTCTGACATATTGTGCCTCTCTTTAGGGGTATATCGGCTGGATTCCCAAAGATGTTGTTTGGGGCTTGAACTCAGTGACTTACTAAGTGGTACCTTGCTACCCTTAAAGAATTCTACTGAACAGCTTTCTCTCTACTGTTGGCAAGTTCTATCTCTACGTGTATATTCTCTGTCCTTGCTTCATCTGAAAACTGCTTAGATGTTGTGATTATAGATATTTTAACACATGCTTTTACTGTAGTCTCTCTTTTTTAGGAAAATATTAATCTTTGTTCTTTTGCTTTTTCGTTTTTAAATTTCAAGGTCTCCTGGAGCCTGGGAATTAGAAGAGATAGGAGGGGTCATCACCTAGTCTGATTCCTACTTCTTTTACTTAAATACGCAGGTGGTCAGAATTTGAAATTTCCCTACTCTGAAAACACAAAGAAATACAGGGCAAGTTTCAGAGATGCTGGACTGTTGTGCCTGAGATTGTGATTGTTCTCTTTGGTTTTGATAGCTACACCCACTGTATTTGCATGACAGATGTGGAATGAATACCGTGTCCTTTTGTTTTTCTCATTGAATATCCTAGGATATTTTTCTAAAGGGGAGGGGTGCTAATAGCAAGCCTATTTTCGCTTGTTTTAATGACGTAGGCATATTCCTCTAGCAGTCATAGATGCCCATGCGAAGACACAGCTTTCCTTAGGGAATTTGAAATTGATTAGCATCTCTGATGAACCTTTAAGGTTTATGATAACATTGGTGCCATTTATCTTCTCCCTCTTTTCTGTTTTTTGATTAAGATATCAGAAGTAGGTCAGTTACACTGAAAGCTACTTTCAGGGTTTTGTTTTTGTTTTTGTTTTTTTTCACATTTTAAATTGCAAAATACCTTAGTTTGCTCAAATTTATTTTTTTACCAAAAGAGTAAAGAAACAGCTGATACCTTCTCTTAAGAAGGAGGCTTTACTCACTCAAGTTTTCAATAAATCAGCTACACTGATATACTTGCTGTGTGACAGACTGCAACTGAGCCTCATTATTCATACATGTCTGTGTGATGTTACTGAATCAATTTGTGCTGTATCCATTTTGCACTCATGGATAGTTCACGGTCCCTTATGAGCAGAAATAGTCAGCAAGCAATAATAGAAGACATGGAGCAGAAATGGTTAGGGCCCATAATCCTTTGCTCCATGGTGCTAGATCCATGTCTTAAATTCATTTTTAGTGTCTTAAAAAAAAATTCTCGTCTCATCAATATGAGGATGGCATCAGCAAAATCAAAAAGCAGATACTTTCCAAGCCTTTACATATGTTCTGCTTTTATTCCAATACAGATTGTTAAATGAGGGCACAGAAAAGGTCTCTACCTCTTGATTAGCAGAGTAGGCCATTCCTGCATGGAATTCCTTATTGGCTACGGTAGTCTTCTGTATAACACAGTAACCTTTCCTGATTTAAAACCAGAAAAGCCAAAATTGCCCTAAAAATGTTACCTCTGCAGTGGTTAAACAGTTCCTAAGGCTAAGCGTTTGAGGTGTGCAGAGGGCAAGAGATATGAAGTGGTGATGGCCACCTGTAGCTGCTGCTGTCTAGCTGGCCCTGCTGTTTGTTGGCAACTGGAGACAAAGTTAAGGCTATTAAAACTGACTCCAGTCAAGCCGCCCTTATCATCTGATGTTTCCTCATATGAGATTCCAGGTGGTGCTGCCCCACTGAGACAGTGTAAACTCACCAATCATGCTTGAAGCTAGGAATTTTCTTCTGCTGTGCCATTGCTTGACAACTCAATTCTGACCACTTTCCTTCCACTCTTGTGGAGCAAAGGAAGAAAATTTCAACTCTCACAGGGTCTTCAATTTTTTTACATTTCCAGAACTCCAGGAGATAATTTTTGCAGCACTGTTCTGGAATTCAGGAATTCACTCTACTCTAAGCTTTGCCGTTAATGAACTTGGCAATGTTAGCCAAGTGACTTCACCTCTCTGGGTGTCACTCAACTATAAAACATGAACATAGGATAAATGATCCTCAGGCCCACTTCACTTTAACCATCTATTTGTCTGTAGTTCTAGCCTTTGTTCTGCTTTGTTGTTCTACATTTCTTTTTCTTTTCTGTTTCTTTTTTTTTTTTTTTTTTTTTTTTTTTTTTTTTTTTTTTTTTTTTTTTTTTAATGTTTTCCAATTGATTTTCTTTTTTTTAGATGGAGTTTTGCTGTGTCACCCAGGCTGGAGTGTGGTGACGTGATCTCAACTCACTGCAACCTTCGCCTCCCAGGTTCAAGCGATTCCCAATTCCTCCTGCCTCATTTTTTTGTATTTTTGGTAGAGATGGGGTTTTGCCATGTTGGCCAGGCTGGTCTTAAACTTCAGACCTCAGGTGATCCACTCGCCTCAGCCTCTCAAAGTGTTGGGATTACAGGCGTGAGCCACTGCATCCAGCCCAGGCGTGAGCCACTGCATCCAGCCTCCAATTGATATTTTGAGGTCCTAAAATAAAACACTGTTAATTTAAATTTAATTTGAAGGAAGAAATGCTCCTTAAGTCAAATAACAAAGAATTGTCAGGTATATATTTATAAAAAAGTATGTTTTGGTGTCAAGGTACAAAAATCAAAATTTGTGCCTAGAAATCCTTTATAGAGAATCAAACAAATAAGATCTAGACTGTATTTAATATCAGCAATATCCTGAAGTTTTCAATAAAAAAAAGACTAAAATTATTCTGTCTCTTCCCCTGATGTACAATGGATGATTAAAGTTTCTCTTGCACATGATAAGGAAATACTTCTTAAAAACCACTGAAGTGATTTGGTCACTGTAACAATTGTTTTAAATGGTGTTGTGAGATAGATGGCAGTTCAATGCATAGTTTCCCTCATGATTTTAGCAAATAATTCAAGATTCCCATACTGATGTTTTCAGCACTCTGTTTTCTGTATCACAAATTTTTTTATAATGATGTACTACTTTGTAACTGTGGTTTATTGTCTCACCACCTCCAAAAAGGCTTTAGCACTCCAGGTTCCAGGCACCTTGTTTCTCACCTTTGTACTTTTTGGTTTCCTCATGCTGCCCATCCTATCTAGAGTGCCTCTGCTAACTGTAGATAACTCCTGCTCAAACTTTGACTTGGGTAAGCCTTTTCTTATCTCCAAGGCTATATTTGGGATCCCACCTTTACATCTCAAAATGTAATTACAAGTTTATGGGTCTGTCCCCTGACTAGGCTGAGTTCTTTGAGCAAAGGAATTATTTTCTATTCATCCTTGTACCCCACAGTCCAATGTGATGCATAGCACATAGTTAAAGCTCAGGGAAGGCGTTTGAATGACTGATTGAAGGCATATTAGATGAAACTGTTCAAATAATTATAACAACTGTAAAAACTGTAAAGAGGTGAGGGAAAACAAATACATCAAAAGTAGTATCTTACTCTTATTGAGCATTACATTTAACTCTGACTGCTAGCCAAGCCCAACAATAAATATGATATGATCAACATATAGTAGAAAATAGTGTGGTTTAGAGGGAACAGCATGGGGTTTGGAAGAGGAGATAAGAGGACTTGAATCTTGGTGCCACTACTGACTAGTAACTTTGAACACGTTCTAAAATCTCTCTTTATCTGTTACTACATCTGCAAAATGAGAATAACAACACCCATTTCTTAGAGTTGTTTTAAGGAGCAAATGAATTAATCTATGTGAAATGAAGGTAGTTGCTGCTCCTATGTGAAGCAATGCAGAGGATCACAATGTTTTTATTGTTGTTGTTGTTTTGTTTTAAATTAGTAGAACAGTTGTGCATTTATAGAAATTGAGCAGATAGTACGGAACATTCCCATGTTCTCTCTCCTGCTCAAACTTTGCCTTATTATTAGCTGTGGTTTTTTTTTTAAACTAGGTAACTTATTCAAATAACATGGTAAAATAAATACAGTCAGCCCTCCTTATACTAAATGGTTGCCACATCCATGGACTCAACCAACCTTGGATTGAAAATATTTGAAATAAAAAGTGTCTGTACTGAGCACGTACAGACTTTTTTTTCTTGCCATTATTCTCTAAACAATACAGTATAACGATGATTTACATATTTTTTACATTGTATTAGATATCATAAGAAATCTGGAGACAATTTAAAGCATACAGGAGAATGTGCATAGGTTATATGCAAACACGATGCCTTTTTATATCAGGGACTTAGGCATCCATGGATATTGGTATCTGTGGGAGGTCCTCGAACTTCAGACACTGAGTCAAGGATCTAGAGTGCCTTCCTCAGGTTAGAGACTATTCCTATCACCTCTATGGAGTACAGTATTAAAACGAACTTTCTTTTGGAGAACGTTAGATTGTAACAGGTCAGCAATGAACATTAAAGCACAAAACGTTGTGTGAGTTGTATATTAACAGCATTTGGAATTTTAAATTCACACACTTTAAATCTGTTAAAAATGACAAAGGGGACCTTTCAATCAGAGTTGAGCGGGCCACTGAGGCTGTTCATTGATAGGTTGACTGGAGAGCCTGTGACCCTGTGGGCCCAGCTAATCTTGGGCAAAGAGGAAAGAGGTACAGAGAGTTTGACCTGCAAGTAGACTCCCTACCAAGAACACAACACTAAGCATGAAGGGAAGCAGTGTACACTAGTGGAACAACTGTGCTAAGGGTCAGAATGAACATTCAGGGTTGTGTGGATTCTTGGGATGCTTTTTGACTAGATAAGCAGCATAGCATTTATAAAGGAAAGGGTCTTACAGACCGCAAACATCAGATTTCCTCCCCCAAATTTCTTCCATGGCCATATTGAACAAGAGTGCAAGCTAGACCAGAGAGCTCATCTGGACAGGAGGTGAGCATTGAGAGATGCAGAAGGGTATAGATCAACCCCATCCAATGCAGCAGCAAAGCCAGATTGATTTGCTGGGACAAGCATGGTTTGTTCAACTAATGTAGACACAGGCTCCAACCACTGGCACAGTTGCAACAGCACTTGGTTTCAAAACATCTCTCTTAAAATGGAATGTTTTTAAGGTCTCTAGAGGCTTAGCAAGATCTGAAAAGATTTTGCTCCTGTTTGCTGGCTGCTACACATGCCAGCTTTACACCTTTACCTAGATAGATGGAAAGCACTGTAACCCACTGTTTTGCATGTTTAAACAAGCCTATGTGGATAGATGACAGTGCATGAACAGCTGGCTTCTTCAAGAGCTGATCTGTACCACCCTGACATTACCTAAACAATCATTACTTACTTTTTTTCTTCCTTCAGTGCTTAAGCAAGTTTCAGCATGTTAGAAGAGAGAGCTATGGGAAATGGCCTAGAGCTCTGGGATAAAAATATAAATCACACCCTAGTTAGCTTAGGTTAAATTAACTTTAGATTGATATATATGGACACCTCCTTTTAGGAGCTAAACCACCACCCCATCACCCCAGAGCTCTTAATTAGCCCTCTCCATGTGGAATATGGACCTGTAACCATTCACCAGGTTCCTAATTCTTTTTCAATTAAGAATTCTAAGTTAAGAGACAATTAATGTCTTTAACATTGTATTAATGTCTGTCAAAGCTAAAATTGTGTTAATCAAACAACAGCAGAGTATGAAGCATTTCTAGGCAGTGGATGGCATTTTCCTGCAGGAAGCACTCAAAGTCAGAAGTTTGGCTGTACCCAGTCAGGGCAGCTGTGCATTAAAGTTGTTCTCAACATATGCTAATGCTAACTGGACCGAAGTGTTAGTTTTATAGTTCAATATGAGGCTTGTGAAAAAGAATAATTCACACTGAGTAAAGTGGAAAGAATTATCCATAACCAGATTGCAACAATAAACTTTAAGAGCAAAGAAAGAGACATTTTGGGTGCCTCATATTGTCCTAAGGAGATGAAATAAGAGAGGTTAAAGACAAGAGTGAGGAATTTTTTGTTGTTGTTCTAATCTGATACAGTATTTTAGGTAATTTATTTGTTAAAGGCAACACTCATTTTTGAAGGTCTTCTTCCCTCAATTGAAGATTTGCAAAGGAAAATGCTGGGTGGACTTGATCACCAGCTACTCGTAAATTTCCAGTGTGGCTGGTTAGTAATTCCTTATCCCACAAAGAATTTTAAAAATGTGCCAGCTTAAGGAGGTCAGAGGCTAAAGCATGGAGGTGTTTCATGTGCATTTTTTTCTATCTCACTAATAGACTGTTGACATGGGTCTTTTGTGAACTCCCTGGCTAACTAAATATATTCATGATCCGAGTGAAGAGGGGGAGTAGAGAATGCTCACGTTTCAGGATGTAAGGTTTTGTTTAATTTCAGTCAATCATTTGTTGATGGCAAGTACACCAGGTGAAATGCATCCTCTGAAGGAGCTCTGAGATCTTTGGGTCTGTATATATAAATAATTTGCCTGCCATGACACCACATCCAACAAACCTCGTTGACACTGACAGGGACCAGATGTGTAAGGCCATGGAAAAGACATTAGGTTTTGACATCAGCTGACTGACAGCTACATTTGGAGGCACCAGTTGAGGGTTTGAGATTTTGTTGAGTCCAGCAGGTAGATGGAAATCTGCATTTAGTGTTATCCCATGCCTTTACACACTTAGCCGAAGATAAAACCACCTCTGTTCACGGAATGGAGCTTCAAATAACCCAGTTTCAGCTCTTCAGACCTAAAAGCTTCCCTCCCTGTCTACTTGCTCTTGCTCTTGTTCCCTCTCACTGTCTCATAGCCACAGTGGAAAGAAAGTTTAAGAAGTAAAACTAAAATTTACAAAAGATTTATACATTTTTTTCCGAAATGCATTCTTCCTCATTCCCTCCCTGCCTATATCTAAATATACTAAACATGATAAATTTGTAAGCAAATAAAGTATACATTTTACATTCTCACACGAACCAAATGACCTTAGCTTTTTTATGGGCACTAAAAAATGTTAGTATTTGCATTCTATAAGATTTCCCCAAATTTTCACCTTTAAGAGCTTAATAACTTTAGGAAGTTTAATCTTTCTAAATCGAGATTTAAAATTTTC